>NW_015629521.1:1349663-1355583 GCF_001515625.1 Sinocyclocheilus rhinocerous
CTAATATTCATGATTATTCACACTTCCTCGCATATACCTTTTCTACACAAAAAGTGTCTTCGAAAATTTTAATCAATATATTGTTTTCTGTAAATGAGTAAGATGATTTTCACATCATTTTGAAGCAAACACTCTAGACTTCAAGACCCAGTTCTCAAAAGTCTTGTGAACAAATGTTCTTTAGGTGTTTTATGGCCTTATTTCAGTGACTTTAAAAATTGTAGTTGTTCACTAAGCACGCATAAATGTTGTTTTCTCAAAAACACAATCACGTACAAACATGCTGCTCACATATTATTGGAGCACAGTTTGTGCTGATTACAGTGTTATTAAACTTTAGCCATTAAAATAGAAAAAAACACAAATTTCTGGGCATGTCAAAACTTCTCCAGGGCCCCAAAACACCCTCAGACCCCAGAGGTTAATGACTCTTTGCAAATCGCCTTTCCTAATAATGTGCTAATTAGCAAGTTTCACGATGAATGCGGCTAAAGTAAACAGTCCCTCAGAGAGCAGCTGGGAAGAGAGGGGCGGGGTCAGCAGAGCTCATTAACATTTAAAGGAAAAAGCTACAAAACTGCGTGCTCTGAAAAGAGCTGTTTTTGACAGGGTAAAAAAGGTGTTTTTTACACTACCATTGAGAAATTTTAACCAAACTATGTTACAGACTTTTCATTAAGACCCTAAAGAATCATATCAACTTGTGGAAAATGGGCATCCTATGACCCCTTTAAGTTGCTTCAGGTATGTATTGCGGCGGTTTATAATCAAATATTCAAGGAGTGTTGTTAAAAGTTAAATGGTATGAATAAAATACTTTTGAAGTCAGTGGCTACCATCAAATGTTTAGTTACCAAAATTATTCAAAATAACTTATTTTGTGTTCAAAAGAAGAAAGTAACTCACACATTTTGGAACAAGTGGAGAGAGAGTAAATGATTAAATCATTTTCAATTTTGGGTGAATTTATGTCCCATTAAGATGCTTTTTCTGACTGATAGAAAATTGTTCTTCAGATTTTTTGTAATTTCTTTAACTTACCATACTAGACCTGAATAGCTTATGCTGGTTTAATAGGTTTTCTTATATCCCAAATGGAAGTTATGCAGCAAATCTGAATAACTATTAGCCTTCACCTTTATTTATTTTCACCTTTATTTACTCAGATCTAGTCTTAAAAATTCATAAAGTCATGAGATACTCAATTAGAACCACGTTTAACAGCAGTGACACTTTAAAGCCGCTGAACGTGTTTGCATGCAGATCTGTTGGAATTAGTTCATGAATCCATCCAAATTAGCCTTTTGACCAGCCTTTAACTGCTGTCTCCTTAATTACACGGCTGTTTACGCAGTATGTGTGGTCTATTTACACTGACGTACGTGGAGAGAGAAATGCGCCGCTCGCACATGAGTGAAAAACCCAACGGTAATAATTGAGTTCTATTTGAAAGGAAAATAAGCAAATGCCTGGTAAATTTCAAAGAGTAATATTTGCTTTGGAATCCATGAGCGCAGGGTGCACGAATTCAGGCTAGGCAAAGATCGTCTACGTGCTGCAGAGAGATTTTTTGAATTATTTTTGGTTTATAACCATAACCTTAACCCTAAGCATAGTTATCCAAGTGAAGATAATCATCATCTGAAATAATTTTAAAATTGAATGTATTTATTATACACATGCTTAAGGGGACATTTCAAACATGACGTGGCTAGTTGATATGAGAACTAAAATGCTGGTGTAACTGTAAATTAATGTCTGCAAAACTTTTATTTTCTATCAATAATAATAATAATGATAATAATAATAATGTTGAAATATAAATAAAATGTAATACAAAAAT
Source organism: Sinocyclocheilus rhinocerous (assembly GCF_001515625.1). Taxonomy (NCBI): domain Eukaryota; kingdom Metazoa; phylum Chordata; class Actinopteri; order Cypriniformes; family Cyprinidae; genus Sinocyclocheilus; species Sinocyclocheilus rhinocerous. The sequence goes on from NW_015629521.1 coordinate 1,351,507, forward strand.
ATAATAAAAATAAATTATTTTATGTTTTAATATTTATTTTAGATATCAATATTTCATAACATTATTTTTACCCAAATCAGTACTTCATGTCCATTTATTTACTTCTTTAATTTGCGATTTAAAACCCTTTAGGGTGATACAAAAGAAATTCGCCTTACTCACTTCAGGGTTTATTTTGTGATAATGACCGGCTCACTGTACAGTATCCCATGGCATTAAAACAGATGTAACCTACAGTGCAGTGGTCTTTTTTTAATTTTCCAGAAAATTCACAAGTGTACAGTATAGAGCGACCAGATGGAGAAAAGACTGACAGATATGGTCTGACTGGGACACCCTTTAGCATCCCTCGCAATAAAGCTGAGGCCCTCCTCTGGTGACCTTCTATCAGGCCCAGGCCTAAGCACATAGTCAACAAGTGCCCTGTAAATGCTTTACAAGTGCAGGCATACTTTCCAGCGCACTCCCCTCATCAGATAACCGGCTCACGCTGCAAATTCCCCTGATGACATGGGCCATGAGAAGTTGATGGCTGCAATGATATCTGGAACAAGATAAATTATTGTTTTAATATTTATTTTAGATATCAATATTTTGCATACAATTATTTTCATTAAGTTGCAATTTAATCATGTTATTTAATTATTTTAATTACTAGGCCTACTATTACTACTACTACTACTACTAAGTTTTGTCTTCTATCAGGCCCAGGCCTAAGCACATAGTCAACAAGTGCCCTGTAAATGCTTTACAAGTGCAGGCATACTTTCCAGCGCACTCCCCTCATCAGATAACCGGCTCACGCTGCAAATTCCCCTGATGACATGGGCCATGAGAAGTTGATGGCTGCAATGATATCTGGAACAAGGTGCTGCAACCAAAGAATGCCTGACTGTGGTTGAAGATTTCTCTTGCTCACCAGATAAGAGGCAATCCTGTTTCATTGCTGTCTCAGACCTATCTATGAGTCTGACAAGTCAGCTCGGATGCCATCGACCACTGTTGCTCCAGTGCGAACACCCTCTTCTAATTGAGAGTGACTGCACTTTTTGGATCTTGAGCTTGGTTTACTCAATGCTACAGTGAAATAAATAGTCCTGGTCGCTTTCTGCCAGGACATTATCCATCACATTTTCCTAAAGCATAACATTGCAATACGTAATTCAAAATACGGCTAAAGCACCTGCAGAAAAAAAGCATGGAAAATTTCGACATTGTTTTAACTGGCTTTTCTTAGAGTGTAGTATCAGTCAGTTCAGCACTGGATTATTTGGGAGTCTCTGGCTTTTTAAAGTGACGGTATATCATTTTCACACTGTCTGCTAAAGTTACTCAGTAATGCTCTGTACGTAAAGCATCGCAAGCTGTTTTTCAAGAGCTTGGGAAGAATAATGAGAGCTGACATTATTCCAAAAGAAGAAGAAGAAAAAAACAACAACTAATAATTAAAAATGTAATGGTAAGTAGATGTTACCTTATTGGACGGAGAACGAATGGGAAATTTAACAATTCTGGGTTTGATTCTGACTTATGATTCTGCTTAACATCATTGTAATCACAAGTTGGAAAATTGTGCTGTATACTGTATTTCTTGTGTATAACCTACAAGAACAAGTGTTGTCTAATTATTGCCTTTGTATTTTCTCCTCACTGTTTGTCCTTCATCACATTTAACACATTAATTTCTCTTAAAATCAACAGAAGAATTCAGGGTAACACTTTATTTCGATAGTCCACTTTAGACATTCTAGCCACACTAGGCTGCGTTCAGCCCTAATAACGGCCATGTGGGAGGACTCGTGGCCAGGAGGGAGTTGAGAAAAAAAACCTCTGGATCTCTGGAGATGTAAACATTGTAACTGATGGTAAATCGCAAGCTGTTTTTCAAGAGCTTGGGAAGAATAATGAGAGCTGACATTATTCCAAAAGAAGAAGCGGATATTTAAAAGAATAGCTCACCCAAAAATGAGAAATTGCTTAAAATTTACTCACCCTTAGGTCATCCAGGATGGGAAAAGATTGGGAGAAATTTAGCATTACATCACTTGTCCATCAATGGATCCTCTGCAGCGAATGGGTGCCGTCAGAATGAGAGTCCAAACAGCTGATAAAAACATCACAATAACCACAAGTAATCCACACCGCTCCAGTCTGTCTTGTGAAGTGGAAAAGCTGCGTGTTTGTACGAAATAAATCCATCAAGACTTTTTAACTTTAAACAGTCACTTCTAGCCAAAATATGAGTCCATAATCAATTTAAAGCTTCCTCCAGTGAAAATGTCCATCCCCTGTTGTGCTCTCACATCAAACATATAGAATTGTTTTGAACTGTTTTCATTTGTACTTGATCTGTGCATGATTTTCTCACTATTTACACAAGATGACTTTTTCACTGGAGAAAGCAACATTATGGATAAATTATTCATTTGAAACTCTTAATGATGGATTTGTTTCTTACTAACACAGCTTTTCACTTCACAAGATGTTAACTGATGGACTGGAGTGGTGTGGATTACTTGTGGATTATTGTGATGTTGTGATGTCAGCTATTTAGACTTTCATTCTGACGGCACCCATTCACTGCAGAAGATCCATCGGTGAGAAAGTGATGCAATGCTAAATTTCTCCAAATCTGTTCCAAAAAAGAACTTCAAAGAAAAAAAAAGCTAATTTTTCCAGTCTCAATCATCTTTGTTATCACTTACAAAAAAAATAAAAATAAAAAAAACTTTTTTTCATTATTAACCAGGATTTGGACATATGAATGAATGCAGGGCTGCTCTCCCGGTCCTCTACTGAAAGAAAGAGAACACAGAAGTGTCCTGCTGAAAGACATGTGATGAATACGATCGTGAACTGGCTGGTCTGAGCGCTGTAACCGTACCTTGAACACATGTTTTTGCTGAGGAGCTGAAAGATGGCACTCTCAGGGCCAGAGTTGACTTCTTCTAACCTTGAGCAAATATAAAACTGATTTACCTCCACTACTCCTGTTTTCTGCATAGGAAAAGGACACAAAAGAGACATTGAGGCAGCAGCAAATTGTTTATTTTCTTTGGAACATTCCAGGTGTTGATAGATATTCCCCTCGCCCAAAACGCCTGTAATATTTCTCCACACTTAGAATGTGTCACGCTCTACCTTTGTTTCCTGATTCCTTACTCTTAAAGGGGTCCTATTAGGCGTTTTCACTTTTTTCAACTTAGTGTGTAACGTTGCTGTTTGAGAATTAAAAAAAAAAAAAGATCTGCAAGGTTACGAAGCTCAAAGTCCACTCCAAATAGAAATATTCTCTTTAACAGAAAACACTTTTCAAGAACTACAATAAACGACTCGTTGTGACTACAGCACGCTTCTGCCGGATATTGAGAAGTCACAGAGTCAATCATTTAAATAATTAAAAAAAAAAAAAAAAAACCTAGTGCTTACCTAACTACCTAAAAACTACCAAGTGCCAGAAGCAATGTAATTGCAACAATACATGCCTGTACCAATATAATAAAACATGGTCACGGTCACGTATTAAATGCACGTTTTAGTGCCACTCACTGGACATTTCACTTTGAAACTGTTGCAAAACATGCAATAAGGTACGTCGCCACAAGCACGTATTTTCAATGAGCTTGGGTTAAAAAACAAACAAACAAAAAACACCTATAAAATCCGTGCTTGCAAAGGTTCTGCACGACCCTTTTGTTCGTAAACATTGAATTGGGCTCTAATTGGTATGGCAAAATTGACGCCATCTTTAATATTTATGACTGAGCAGATGAAACACGTGGTTATGGTAAGGGGCGTGTCATTTCCGTAACACGCTCTAAGCAGTTTGCCAGTTTTCACAACGCAATGGGCCAGCTAACCAATCACAGCAGATTTCGTATTTGGGAAGGAGGGGTTTCATTGAACGAGGAACTATGGGTGCATTTCCCAAAAGCATATTTAGCTAAGTATGGACGTAAGTTCCATTGAACTCTATTGGTAACGACAAAACTTGTGACCATAATTTGAGACAGACTAGGAAGAGAGGTGCTGCAATAATGTAAAATATGTGAAAAAAAAAAATATATATATATATAT
>NW_015629521.1:1355626-1381970 GCF_001515625.1 Sinocyclocheilus rhinocerous
ATATTTTTTTTTTTTTTTTTTGGAACAATCAACCATAAAAACTTATTCTAGTACACCCCAAAAACGAAATCAAGACTTTGTAAAAGGGCATAATAAGACCCCTTTATTACACCCCTAAAACACACACCCTTACACCCCTACAATCCCAAAATCTCAGTTTTCCCCCCAGTTGTATTTGTAAAAGTTTCAGAATGGTTTGCAAATCTATTTTTAAAAATAGCTGAGATTTTCACTTTCACTCACCCAGGCTTTCAAGCTCTCTGTTGGCATAGAGAGCTTCTCAACAAAATGCCAGAGTAACCAGATCTCTGCACACGCGAGTCCTGTTACAACTCCATTAATGACACCAGATGACCCACGTGCTGCTCTCAAGAGAAGATTCCAGCAAAACTTGTCTGCATGCATGATGTAATTTCAACTTTAGACTAAACTAGACTGTCTAAGATGGCTCTGGTTCTGCAAACTGAGCTGTATTCTTACAGTCAGATTTGTTTTGCATTGTAATTCTTCCAGTCTAAGACACTCAGTTGAGTTCTGAGAATTCAGACTATTTTGGCACTGGTCTTGGCACCGTAAAACTGATCCATATTGGAATGGACTTGTCACTCAGCAATTCCAGGAGGCAATAAAGAACTGTGCAGGTCCCAGAAGGCAATATTTCAGTCATCAGCCCTCTCTGGAAGGAGGACAGGGATTTATCCGGTGGGACTAGAGGTCAGAATGAATCTCCACCTCTCTTGAACCCCTGCCTTGGCATCTATTTGGCAACTTGCATCTATTTGGCATGGTTTTTCAGTGGCTGCTACTTGGTTGCTAGGTAGTTATTAGGGATTTGTTTAATGGCTGCTATGATTTTTTGGGTGGTTGATAACTAGTCGATAGGCTGTTCTCTCTGGTTGTATGGTGTTGCCAGGCAGTTCTAGAATGTTTCGGCTGGTTTTTAGGGAGGTTCTTTTTACATCTGTTTTGAGTGGTTGCTAAGGCATTATCAGTTGTGGGTGCTCTGGTGTTTTGGAAAGTTGCTAAGGTGTTGCTATGTGGTTGTTAAGGTGTTTTGGCTGGGTTTTCAGTTGTTACAGAGTTTTATTTTTTACAACTGTTGAGTGGCTGCTAAGGCATTGTCAGTTCGCTGCTAGGGCATTTTGGAAGGTTGCTAATGTGTTGCTACAGTACATGGCTGCTAGGGTGTTCTGGCTGGTCACTAGGGCGTTGCTAAGGTGTTCTAGCTGGTTGTGTGGTGCAGTCAGGCAGTTACTAGATGTTTTGGCTGGTTTCTAGACAGATGTTAGAGAGTATTTTTACAACTGTTTTTGGCTCTCTGCTAAGGCATTGTCAATTGGGTGCTATGGTGTTGCTAAGGTGTTCTGACTGGTTTCTAGTCAGTTTCTAAGGAGTTTTTTTCCAGCTGTTTTTGGGTGGCTGCTAAAGCATTGTCAGTTCGGTGCTAGGGTGTTTTGGAAAGTTGCTTATGTGTTGCTAAATGGTTGCTAGAGTGTTCTGGCTGGTTGCTAGGGTTTTGATAAATTGTTCAAGCTGGTTGCTAGGTGGTTCTTGCTGGTTGCTATGGTGCAGTCAGACAGTTACTAGATGTTTTTGCAGGTTACTAGTCGGATGTTAGGGAGTATTTTTACAGCTGTTTTGGGTGGCTGCTAGGCATTGCCAAGTTGGGTGATAGGGTGTTTTGAAAGGTTGCTAAGGTGTTGCTACATGGTTGCTAGGGTGTTCTGGCTGGTTGCAAGTTGGTTCTTGCTGGTTGCATAGTGCAGTCAGGCAGTTACTAGGATGTTTTGGCTGATTTCTAGTCAGTTGTTAAGGAGTATTACATAGTTGTTTTAGGGTGCCTGCTAAGGCATTGTCAGTTGGGTGCTAGAGTGTTTTAAGAGGTTGCTAAGGTGTTTCGAAGTGTTTGCTAAAGTGTTCTGGCTGGTTTCTACTCAGTTTCTAATTAGTTTTTTTACAGCTTTTTTGGGTGGGTGCTAAGGCATTATTAGTTTTGTGATAGGGTGTTTTGGAATGTTGCTAAGGTGTTGCTACATGGTTGATAGGGTGTTGCTAAAGTGTTTTAGCTGGCTGCTAGGTGGTTCTGGCTGGTTGCTATGGTGCAGTCAGGCAGTTACTAAGATGTTCTGGCCAATTTGTAGGCAGTTGTTAGGGAGTTTGGGCTGGTTGCTAGATTTTTTGGGGGGTATTTTTACACAACTGTTTTGGGCGGTTGTTAAGGCATTGTTTGATGGCTGCTTTGGTGTTTTGGGAAGTTGCTAAGATGTTGAAATGTGGTTGCTAGGATGTTGCTAATGTGTTCTAGCTGGTTGTTAGGTGTAATCACAGAGTTCTGGGTTGTTTTGCTGGTGTTTTGGGGTGGTTGATTAGGTGCGTTGGTTGATTCTTGGGTGTGGCTATAGGCTAATAGATAGATTGTGCACAGTAAGACCTGCAATGTATATTAAAATAGGGTCAAAATTAATTTATTGTTGACTTGTAGAAAGGCTTGAGAGAAACGGTCTCTAAAGTTTTACATCATTTATTGGCTCATGTTTGCCTGGGAAGTAAAATCTTTCCAACTGAACTCAATGTATTTTATCCTGCTGGTGCTCCAGGTGCAAAATAAGACATGCACTGGAAGTCATAGATGTCAATCAAATCTCTCCACAGCTAAATAAATGTGATAACCATATACTCTGTACACTGGGCCAAAATCATGAAAATGGAACAAAATCAGTCCTCTGTATGGAATGCACTGGTCCTGTTGAAATAGGAAAGCAAATGCATCAAATGACAAGTAAATAGCACACTGCTGAAATAAAGTGAGAAAGAAAAAAGTGGGAGAAGGCGTTAAAGACAAAAAGAAACCTGGGCCACAGAGAAAAACATGAAGAAACAGTTCACGGGGCCAGCTGGAGGTGGCGGGCTGGCCCCCGCCGGGGACTGTTCCCATACACTGTGTTAATTTGTCTGTTTGACAGAATCAGCAGACAGCCTGCTGGAAGTCTGCCCAAACTGCTCAACTATTTCCTGAATGGGACTCCCTCCTGGCCCCTTCTCTCTCTCTATCTCTAGATAAAGCATACCTCTCCTCATCAAGCCACAGAATTTCAGGTATAATTGATATCTGTAAAAAAACATCCATTGTCTATTGTCAACAGTTTAGCAACGTAAAAAGCACCACTTTCACAAAGGTCACTTTCAAACCAAGCAGCTTTCTGTTGACCATCTTGAACCTGATATGAAATCGGTGTGAAATTCCCAATCGATTCCTATTGAAACAAAAACGCAGAAATAGTGCACAATAGTAATCGCAAGCACCACTAAGATTATATCAGTCCATCAATTAACCAAAAGCCTAGACCATTATTCCGTATTCACATATTCACATTCCCAAGGTTGTAAGTTTAAATTTCAGCCTAAGCAATCTTTCAACTTTAATCACAAGTACAAGTACCTCATCAAAATTTCAGACACATCAGGAGACAATCGGTACATCTCAGAAGCATCATGGAAATTATTGAGGAACCTTGACAGATCCTTTCAGATTGTCCATCTAAATTCTGCAGGAATAATGAAATGATAACATTTCTTCCTGGGTGCACTGACAGTCATCTACTATTGAAACCAAAACCTTTAAACTGGAAGATGACTGTGTTGATGGTAATGTCTTCTTCATTAGCTTAACCAGCAAGTTCTCCAGCAGCTTTCTGTTGGTTAATGTGGCAAATTTGCAGGACCATCTTGAATTAATGTGAAACTTGCATGTTGTATTTTTCTTTCACATAAAATTCCAAATCACGTGCAAGAGTAAAAGTCAACACACCTTAACTTAACCTGTTAACTGTCAGGGCCTTGATTTATTATTTTTTTTTTTCAATTGTATTGCTTTTTTTCAGATATTTAGTAATCGTTGTGAATTTGATATCATTTGAAAGCTTACAAAATGTATCTGTAACAACGTTCGTAGGTCGGGAAGAAGGAGGCGGGAACCGGCGAACATTTAAGATTTTAATAAAATAAACAAACACAAAATGAAAGTAAAGCGGCAGCCCCTCGCGGACGATTGCCGCACACAAAACACAAAATAAAGTCCACAAAATAAAGTCCAATAAAGTCCACAAAATAACTCTCGTCCAACACTGTCGTCACTCCTCCTTTTATCCTTCCGGAGCTCCTCCGTGGGACTCGAGACCGGTGAGTGGCTCGGTGTCGCGCATTAGCATTTCCTCCACCGGCCTCGCTCCGTTCCCACGGCTCTCAGCCCCGCCCCTCTCGTCACGGTATCCTTTGAAAACTGTTTTGAAATCGAACTTTGTTTTACCATGCAAATGGTACCTTAAATTCTCTTAGCTAACTCCTCCCCTAGTGGGGAGTGTCAAGTGTCATATTACAAAATTCACTACAATATTTTATAATCAAAACTTTGTCTACTCTTGACAAAACACATATTGTAGAAACGGTCTGAGTCTCAGGTTTCCATATTTGGTGGTTATTTTGTGATAGAAGTAATTACTTGACAGAAATGTACAATTTTGTGACAGGAAAACGCATCAAATGCATGAGTGTCACACAGCCGTCTATTTTTGGTATAGCGCCTAAACTAAATCTCACAGGAACCTCAATTTTTGTGATATCAACTTCTAATTTGGAACATACCTTGTTTAAACTGATGGCTTTTGAGAGGTTTCAAGAGGGTAACAATTAAAAGGTTAAGAATGACCAATAGCTTCCGAATGGATATGCTGGTCCATCAGCCAGACCAGCACCAAACCAGCAGAAACCGGGTTGCATTAAATTGGAAATTCACACTGGTCTTTTCAGCAGGCCACAACCCTAGCGGGATCCCAAATGTGTAATTTCCTGCTCCATAACACAACTTCAGACATGTCACTCCACATTTGGACATGACCAATAGCTTCCGAATGGATATGCTGGTCCATCAGCCAGACCAGCACCAAACCAGCAGAAACCGGGTTGCATTAAATTCACACTGGTCTTTTCAGCAGGCCACAACCCTAGCGGGATCCCAAATGTGTAATTTCCTGCTCCATAACACAACTTCAGACATGTCACTCCACATTTGGACACTTGACAGTTTGGAAGAGCATTGTGTTTGGTTCGGTAAGTCGGCACCCTGTGTGTGAGACTGTTTGGGTAATGAACACTTCTTGTGGCAGTAGAGGGTCTTAACATCTGCCATCTCTTAGCATATATGAAATTAGGAATACACTTTATAACGTTATAGAGCAGATGGAAATTAATTGGCGACTCAGACACGGCAACTGCGGTCCCTAACGTCTAGTGTAATGCCTGTGGAACGCCCCACTACACACATTCATACTCACAGCCTTGTATAATGCTGCCACAAACAGTGTCTTTTCCTCTCATAGGAGCAACTGCTGCTCGTTGCTTAATGACCACAGTGTTGACGGTGTGTCTAGGTACAGCCACGGGGGTCATCTAATGAAGCCCAGCTGACCACCAGACACCAATTAAAACTTCTTAAAATTATACTCCAACTGACACAGCTCTACAAATACCCAGACTGCACTGCATGGTAACAGTTTGTGATTAGAGCTCAGTTAATAATTTTAGCACTTGTGTATTATGGTTTTCTGTGACTAATACAGGATTACAGAGGTTAAATAAAGGTGAATATGGTTGGGAATTGTGCCCAGTGCAGTTTTACAAGACGGGATGTGTCTTGAGTGAAATTTGACCTAGCTCTAAGTTCTGGTGATGTTTAATGTGATGTTTGCCCGTATGTATCTTCCTTCATAACAAATCACCGTTGAGTTTTCTGAAGTCAGTGATTTATGCTTAAAACTGAGAGGAAACAGCATGCCTGCTTTCATTTCTTATTATTTATGTCAAATGATAAGAGATGATATGTCATGATGCAATTGTGAAGTTGATTTTATGGTGCATAGTTTAAAAAAAAATCTGAAATAACTTTCCTTGTAGACTTCTTTCACAAATCCCTCTTAATGTTCAGTCTTCCATTCTAACCATCTGGCTTCATTCTAGTATTTAACACTTATTTTTCAAGATCAAATTAATTCTTCATTGGATTAAATCAAGTCCCATCATACATTAATCTTGTTGAATATCCAATTATGAATATTCAATATTGAAATATTCAATTATGGATACTGTACATCATGCAGTATTACATCAGTCAAATGGGTTACAAAGAGTGTATACATATGTGTGTGTGTGTGTGTGTGTGTGTATATGCATTTTGTACAATCTCTCTCTGAATAATTTCAACACTAAAAAGTTGCTATTTTCACAACTATTGGCAGGTAAAGTTGCGGGACACATTTTGTCCCATGTCTCAAGAATCAGTCTGCTGTTTATGTTTGCTAGTCTTGTCACGTGTGCAGCATTCTCTGTTTCACACAACCATCTCTGTTTATGACCCCCTGTCAACACAAGCAACTGTCTAATTTCAAGTATTAACACACCAAAATAATTCCACACACACACACACACCCACAAAGATCAGCGCTGTCAAACACACACACACACAGCACTCCTGAACGGTGAGCAGTTGGACGCCGATGTCAGCTGAGGTTAGCAGAGAGCCTGAGGCAAGATGGCAGAGCGAAACACAGATGCCTGGTGAGATGTGGACATACAAACACAGACACACACACACACACACACACACCAGTTCAATGCCAGTTGTTTCCAGTATCTCTGGATTCTGCTCATGGTCAAGGACATGGTGGAAAACGATGGCATGAATAAATGATTAGCGGTGAACACACACTTGCACCTTCTGTTTTTTAAAGGAATAGCTCACCAAAAAAATTAAAGGAAAAAAAAAAAAAAACTCTCAGGCTATGCAAGGTGTAGATGAGTTTTGTTCTGCATCATAAGTCCATCATTTAACATCTTCGCTTCACAAGATGTTAATTGATGAACTGGATTTGTGTGGATTATTGTGATGTTTTTATCAGCTGTTTGGACTCTCATTCTGACGGCACCCATTCACTGCAGAGGATTGGTGAGCAAGTGATGTAATGCTAAATCTGTTCTGATAATGAAATAAACTCACCTACATATTGGATGGCCTGCAGGGTAAGTACATTTTTCAGCAAACTTTCATTTTTGGGTGAACTATTCCTTTAACATGGATTTTATTAAACAAATGTGTCACCATTGCTGATTTAATGTACATACTGACAAAATATGCAATTTAGATTTTTTATTTTTTTCTAAAAAGTGAGTCCATATGATAAATTACTCTGGAAGTAAGATACCTTCTGAGCTTCCATGGCACACGTTTAAAATGTAATGATGGGATAAATTTGAATTTGGATGTGATCATTTATGCATGTTGTTTTGTTAGGCTGGTTTGGACCAGAATGAATTCATAAGTTTTCCAATAAATAATATTATTCTGTCATCATTTACTCAGCCTCAAGTGTTTTTTTTTTTTTAAGAATGTCCACTATTTTCTGGTGTTTATTTATGTAATTATTTATTTATTTATTTATTGTACAGTGTTATTTTTTTATTAATTGTTTACTATTAACTAACTAATTATTATTATTATTAATAGTTTTTATTCATATTTTAAATTAGTTTTTTATACTTTTATTCTTCATTTTAATTTCAGTGTAAGTTTTTTTTGTAATTTTGTTGTGTGCTTTTTCATTTTTATATTTTTTTATTTAAAGTATTTTTTATTTTTCTATTTTAGTTTCAGTAATATTAGTACTTCGACATTTAGTTCAAGCAAGCGAAATATTTCTAATTTTCAAGTTTTTTTTCATTTTTAATCTAGTATTTAATATTTTGTTTTGTTTTGTTTTTAATCATTTTAGCTTTAGTTAACATCATAAACACTGCTCTAAAGCACCAACAATTACAAAATGCATGATTAAAAAAATATATATATATGTAAAATATTTCAACTTATTCCAAATCCTCTGAAGCCATACAGAAAATTTGTGTGAAAAAAAGTAATGTTGTTATTAACTGTTAATAATTAATAATATTGCTCTTAAATCCCATTTGTGTTTGAGGAATATTAAAATACACATCATGAAAATGTGCTCCACCAGGTTTGATTGTGAGCACAAATGGTTCTCGCATGTTTTTGGAGCCCATAAGTAACCAGTGTGAGTCATTTATATTGGTAACCAATACAGTGTCCTTTTAAGCTGGGCACCAGCTAAACCTGCTTAGCAGTGATAACCGTCACAGAAACTTTTGACGTGTGTGTGTTTATGCATTGCATGAATTAAATGTCAGTATGAACTCAGATTCAGCAGTATTTGAACTTACCTGAACTAATTTGAAAGGGCTTGAGGCTACTTTACACTAAACACTTCCTCTTCACACAATGTACCATTCACACGGCGCACATCCCCACGATGTACAACCCCATCTCCGCTCATACAAACACTGACCTCATATCCAGGTCAGCCTGATACCTAACTCCAGTTTCATTCTAGCACCTGTCACATCAAAAAGGCAATGAGTGAAAAGAGGGAATATCCGCCCTTTAGAGATGTCAACATCATTATACACGGAAAAGACATGAGAGTCCATCAAGAGAGTTTCTCCATCTCGATGGTCTTTGGATTCTGAGGGACGTTCTTATGGTTTAACCATGATTCATTTGCTTGTCTCATTGTATATGAAGAATGTATTGTCTGCCGAATGGGATTCTTGACAATGAAAGAAGTGTCGACTTCTTTGATGACGGAGGATCTCCAATGGCAGCAAGGTCCTGCATGGTATCTTCCCTCTGGATGGCAGTCTTCTGGATTGGAATTTATAAGTCGCAATTGTAAATTTATATCTCACAATTCCGATCAAATAAATCAGATTTGCGGGATAAAAACTCACAATTGTGAGAAAAAAAAAAGTCTGAATTCCGAAATATAAACTCACGCTTGCTTTAAGAGTCTATATCTTGCAATTCTGAGAGGAAAAGTCTGAACTGTGAGATATAAACTTGGAATTGTGAAATGTAAACTTGGAATTACAATAAAAAAAGGCAGAAGGCAGAGCTTATATTCCCCAACTCTGATTTGGTTTTTTGTTTGTTTGTTTGTTTGTTTCTCAGAACTGCGAGGAAAAGAAGTTAACATTTTGAGAGAAAAACTCATAATTGCGAGACGAAACTCAGAACTGCAAGAAAAAGGTTGCATGTTTTTTTTGTTTTTTGTGGTGGGAATTGAACCTTAGGATTCCATTGTTAAAGGACTAGTTTGAGTTAGGGGAAAAACACTGAATGTATTTTTACATGTACACAGGGTAGTGAAAAAAAAAGAAAGAACAAAGCAAGGGGTTAATCAAAATGTAAAAAAAAAAAAATAATGTTTTTAGCCTAAAAGATAAAATATATAATAATGCATTATGACATTATGACATTATTTTGATTAAACTTATTCAATTTTATCGCACATATTCATTACTTTCATGCAATAAAATACATTAATTTATTTTTTATTTAATTTATGTATGTATGTATGTATGTATGTATTTATTTATTTATTTATTTATTTATTTGTTATCTTATCTTATCTTATTTTACACCATGTTAAAATCTACTGGGTCAACTGGGTCAAAACATGCATATCAATTTAATATAAACCTACTCTTCTGAGATAATGACATGGGGCAGAGAGAGTGGATGTTGTGTGCTCAAGCAGTGCTTAAATCGTTCAAGAAAAACAATGAAAATCAATTACATAACGTATTAGTACAGGTTTGTATGCAATTTCTGATTGACTCATGATGGTCTTATTAATGTCTTACAACATTGTCATAGATCTATGTTTAGCATATTATTATCCCTAGAGAAAGTGCTATTTTATAGGATTTCTGCAACCTCTGTGTGCTTCCATTTGAATACTGTCTATTCAGTGGTCTTGTTTCAGGACCCAGATGTCACATTAAAAAAAATCTTACAGATTGCATCATATCTAATTAGGACAGACAATCTCTAGACCATGCTGGTCAGAAGTTATTAAAACTTAAATAAAAAATTAATTGAATGACCAAACAAATCTAATGCTTTGCCGCTGGTGTGCTTAGCCATGTCTTGCTGCTTGCAATATATTTGATATCAAATTTGTATTTATTCACAGAAATATGCGACGCAATCATACTACATAAACCACAAAATCTCCACAAAGTGTGATCTGTTTTGCACTGCAAATGAACAAATGCTGTCAAGAGAGCAGTAAATGCTGCATTGGGGCCCTGGGAATTGTAATGCAGATGTTGACATTGCTTTCCTCCTTCCACAGAGCCATTCACAGGGGAAGGCCAGTCAACAGGCATCAGTGGAATGAATCAGGCAGAGTGAGTGTATATGTTCTTGTTTTACACTCTGTTTAAATTATGGTACTAAGTGCAGTTGGTCCACGCTTGACCTTTATTTCCTCACGGATATAAAGGTTGGCTTGGAATTAGATAAGGGCTTTCCAGTCCCCCCGTGTCCCGAGTTGGATTTGGAGTAGGAGTGGTTTTGGCAGTGGGAGAAGGCCCAAACATATGTGGAGCACTGCTTAATTCTCAGCTATTTCAAGCTGGGGTCAACTGTTAATGAGCTGCACTCTCAGAGCAGACTTTCTGCCCACAGGAAGAGTGTTGATTGAGGGGAAAAAACAAAGTTTAACTCAGTAAAGGCAGTCTCTGTTTTTGCTATAAACTTCTCAAGGTCGCATTCTATCCGCGTTTCATGCCAAGAAGACCGTATTCAGAGCTAGCAACGCACATTTAAAATCAGGCTAACAGCGTTTAGCATAATAAGGACAACCGTATCACTCTGTTTAAATTATGGTACTAAGTGCAGTTGGTCCACGCTTGACCTTTATTTCCTCACGGATATAAAGGTTGGCTTGGAATTAGATAAGGGCTTTCCAGTCCCCCCGTGTCCCGAGTTGGATTTGGAGTAGGAGTGGTTTTGGCAGTGGGAGAAGGCCCAAACATATGTGGAGCACTGCTTAATTCTCAGCTATTTCAAGCTGGGGTCAACTGTTAATGAGCTTCACTCTCACAGCAGACTTTCTGCCCACAGGAAGAGTGTTGATTGAGGGGAAAAAAAAAAAGTTTAACTCCGCAAAGGCAGTCTCTGTTTTTGCTATAAACTTCTCAAGGTCGCATTCTATCCGCGTTTCATGCCAAGAAGACCGTATTCAGAGCTAGCAACGCACATTTAAAATCAGGCTAACAGCGTTTAGCATAATAAGGACAACCGTATACACCCAAACACTGCTTGGTTTTGTCATGAGGTTTGCGCACCGAGAAAAAAAAAACGGAAAAAAAAACAAAAAAACAGTGGAAGTGGGTTTTAATCTTGCATCCAATCTGTGCTTTTTACCAAGAAAACAGCCCCAGTGTGTTTTCTTTGGCCACTTTTTTTTTTTTTTTGACTCCAGCAACCAGCATAGGCTAATGGAGCCAAGAGGAAAATATCTGGGACAAACGTTTCTATGGGCAATTAAGTATGACTTAACATTTATACAATTCAGCCATTCTGAGAGATGCCTGCTGTGATAGGGCAGAGAACCTGTGTGTGTGTTTGGCTTCTGTCACGTCTGCCAGAGTCAGTGAGTGTAATGACAGCCCCATTTAGGTAACCGTAGACATTTGTGTATATTTCTTCCTGTTGTCCTTGGGGTTTCTAATGAGACTGCTTATTGTTAGTAGTAGAGGAATGTCTCTGAATTGGTAATTGTTTTCTTAAGCTAGACAGAGAGAAACAGAGAGAGAGAGATGAAAGCAAGCAACAGGCTGCTGCTGTTATGGAAGTGAATACATGATGAAGCCATTCTCACGCACTGCCAGTTTTGTTCTGCACTCCTTCCTGCCAACAGTATGTGAATCTGATAAATGTTGGTGTCATATTGCATCCAAAAATGAATGAATGAATGAATGAATGAATCAATGAATATTGGTGACACTTTACTATAAGGTTCCATTTGTTAACATTATTTAACCACATTAGTTAACAAACTAACAAATGCAAAATGCTTCTGTTTATTAAGCTTAGTCATAAAAAGTTGACAATAAATAAATAAATAAATAAATAAATAAATAAATAAATATTTGTGACACGTTACTTTAAGGTTCCATTTGTTAACATTATTTAACTACATTAGTTAACAAACTAACAAATGAAAAAAATGCTTCTGTTTATTAAGTTTAGTCATAAAAATTTGACAATAAACAAATAAATAAATAAATATTTGTGACACTTTACTTTAAGGTTCCATTTGTTAACATCATTTAACCACATTAGTTAACAAACTAACAAATGAAAAAATGCTTCTGTTTATTAAGTTTAGTCATAAAAATGTGACAATAAATAAATAAATAAATAAATAAAGTCAGCCTGAAAGAGAAAATATACAATAATGCACTGAAATTACTTTCATAATAATTATTTATTATTATTATATCATTATTTGCCCCTAATTCAAATAACTGTAATGCAACTGAAAATGTAATAATAATAATAATAATAATAATAATAATAACAACAAATACAGTAAAAATACAGTAATGCAAATAATTTGTGAATGACAAAATGCTTGAATAAAACATTATACAATTAAAATCAACAGAAATTATAAATTTCCATTTGTGAAACAGAAATGTGCCTTTTTAATTTTATTTTAAAAACTGTACTTGCAGAACATATAACCACATATAAGTGGTAAAAGACCACTTAAAGAGAGTGCACTTCAATAAGTATGTTTTAAACACTTAAGTACACTTTAAAAGTGCTCTTAGTGTAACAATATCAAATTATGTTACTTTAAAAGTACATTCTAAATCGTTATGTTTTATTAATATGTTGTTATTCATTCCAGAATTACACTTATTTTGATGTGCTGACTGACATTTTAACACATGTACTGTATTTGCTTTTAAATTTAACAGTAGTGTTATTTTATATTACATTTAAAGTTCATACATTTTACATGTAATAAATTGCAACTTAATTAGAGCACATGTGTAATTACAATATATATTTAAATACATGGCATACAAGTTTCAGTATAAAATTACATTAAAATATATATTTTAGTTTACCATGAATGCTAATCAATACATTCACAGTACACTTTAAGCATATTTCAAAGAAGTCATTCAGAAATAACAATTCAATGTAAGTGGGTCAAACAAAACAAAACAAAACAAAACAAAACAAAACTACACTAAACTAAATTTAATTTAATTTAATTTAATTTAATTTAATTTAATTTAATTTAATTTAATTTAATTTAATTATTAAAAATTTAATTTAATTTAATTTAATTTAATTTAATTTAATTTAATTTAATTTAATTTAATTTAATTTAATTTAATTTAATTTAATTTAATTTAATTTAATTATTAAATTAAACCTCTACATGTGCTGACTGACATTTTAACACATGTACTGTATTTGCTTTTAAATTTAACAGTAGTGTTATTTTATATTACATTTAAAGTTCATACATTTTACATGTAATAAATTGCAACTTAATTAGAGCACATGTGTAATTACAATATATATTTAAATACATGGCATACAAGTTTCAGTATAAAATTACATTAAAATATATATTTTAGTTTACCATGAATGCTAATCAATACATTCACAGTACACTTTAAGCATATTTCAAAGAAGTCATTCAGAAATAACAATTCAATGTAAGTGGGTCAAACAAAAGAAAACAAAACTACACTAAACTACACTAAACTAAACTAAACTAAATTTAATTTAATTATTAAATTAAACCTCTACATTTCTCAATAATTGGGAGGACATGATTGTTGTGGCATTCAACCAGATTAATCCCATTTCAGTTCAGTTATGTTCAACACTTAATATGCAAGTTCTCTAATTAGTATGCATTAATTGTAGAGGATGCTGTTTACCACAGATAGCAGCATCTTGTAATATTGGAATACAAGGAATATTTAATTACCCCACTTTGGTGCTCTTTGAGCGCTTTTCAGTTTCAGGGGTGAAAACAAACAGCTTTAGGCATCATCTCTCCTGAATTGTGACACAAAGTGATCGTGCTGAAACTCTGAGATTGCAAGCGACGTCAAGATCACTAAAGTTTCCAGATGATCGATTCTCCTCAGCCGCAGCCGGACTCTTAGCAGGGATTAAAGGATGCCATTGAAGCCCTCTGTCCCTGTCTGAAACTGATACCAGGATTTAATCTGCAGACTCCATGCTCACAAAATGATGATGATGATGATGATGATGATGATGATGATGATGGAAAACTAAAGCTAGATTTCATTCTGCTGCCTTATCTAATTAGATTAATTTAACTTTAGGATCTTTGAGAAATCTTTTTCACTGATCATACTGATACATAATGCTTCTTTCATTTTTCCTCTTAGAAAAAGGGCCTTCTTGGTGTTTCAATAACATGTAGCTTGCAGTGCCCAAACCCCGTAAGTGTCCAAAATCTATACACATCAAAGTAAAAAAACATTTTTTTTTTACTAGTCAATATTGATCTATCTATCTATCTATCTATCTATCTAGTCTGACTGACTACCATTATTATTATTATTATTATTATTATTATTATTATTATTAATAATATTAATAATATTAATAATAATAATAAATAAATAATAATATTATTATTTATTATATATAGTATTATTGTTGTTGTTGTTGTTGTTATATTGGTAGTCAGCCAGACTAGCACATAGAAAAACAATAACACAAATAAATAAATAAATAAATAAAATACTGCTGCTGCTGCTGCTACTACTACTAAATTAATAAGTAAATAAAAATAAAGTAAAATAAAATAAATTGAATGAATATTTATGATAAAATGTGGGTCCACTTAACTTATTAAATAGTAAACAAACAAACAAACAAACAAACAAACAAACAAACAAACAAACAAACAAACAAACAAACAAATAAATAAATAAATAAATAAATGACATTTTTACAATAAGCAAAGACAGCGGACATACATTTATATTGCATTCATTGTGCTTTGTGGCATTGCATTTGATATAACACAAAAGAGAGAAACCTTGTGTAATATCTTGACAAATCATAACGTTTGATTTTATTAAAGGGATAGCTCATATGAGTTTATTTCTTCTGCTGAACACAAAATAAGTTATTTTGAAGAATGTGAGTACCCAAACAGTTGTTGGCAACCATACTATTGAAGTCAATGGCTACCGTCAACAGTTTGGTTACACATTCTTCAAAATATCTACTTTTGTGTTCAACAGAAGAAACTCATACTGGGTAAATGATGACAACATTTTTATTTTTGGGTGAAGCATCCCATTAACACTCCGCACGTTTCTGCATATGCATGCAAGGAATTTGGTGTTACTTCCTGCGAACCCCAAACAGAACAGAAGCAGTTCAAAATAACAGCAATCTCTCCTGATTAATTCTCATGTTTTATGGTCATGTTCACAAACTATAGTGTCTTTTGTGTAAAATCTGTGTGAAAAAAATCTCGCAAGCTGCCTTTTTTGTAACCCCAAGCCATTCCAAGAACTGCAAAGTTTTCTTCTCACAGATTCCCTCTCTACCAATGCAAATGTCTTTTTTTCCTCGAAGTCTATACAATCCAAGTACGAGGCGTTAGGCTGCCCGTGATCAAAAGCTCGGCAGTTGTTGTAATGAGGTCCCGTCAAAAAAAAAAATTTGTAACAAGAGGGCCTAAAAGAGCAAATCCATGCCTATTCTTCCCGATCCCATTGTGTGTGAGTGTTCTGGGCACAGCCGTCTGGCCCCTCTAAACCGACAGGCCGATGAAAGAAGCTCGATTCTCACGGGCCGACCCGACAAGAGCAGGTGTGCCTCAGATTCCCTTACAGCCCTCCCCGAGCGCTCACCACCTGCCTCAGCTCACCTTCACCGTCACTCTATCACCTCCATCTATCCCTGGAATAACCTTTAAGGCTTTCATTTTGTTTTCAAATGGAACTTTACATCCGGTGTTTGTAATTCGGACCTTCAGGGATGGATCCTTCCTGCGCATCCCTGCAGTATTCCTGCAGCTCTAGCAGATTTCTTTGTGTGATGTCTGGACTTCCTTTCTTTCCAGCAGTTTCTATCAAGTTCGTGACATTATGAATGGACAATGATGTTCCATAAAAGGCTGATCATGTTGCCTCTAAAATAGCTAGGTTTCTTTGCTTTGAGGGTTGTCACCTGATCTCTTCCTGAAAATGGATATTGTAAAAGGAAAAGGCGGGATTAGGCTTCTGTTTGACAAAACTCTAAGAACAATAATCTACTTTTTGTTCCTTTTACTCGTTTTTGTACAACATGTTTGCCTACAATGATACCTGCGTAACCAGGTAGAATGAGGTCATTCTTTACTAGTGGTAAAGATTTTGTTATTTGTCTATTAAAATTAAGAATTGCTGTCACAACCGTGTGAATTCATTCGGGATAGACTTCCTAATCCTCAAATAAGAATGATTTAAAAGGTTAAAGTATTCCCGATCCTGACGCGTGTCAAGGTAAAAGGCTAAATTGTGAATGGAATACTATATTGCACAGTCTCAACTGTTTTTAGCATGAAAAATAGTAGTATGAAACAGTATAACAGTAATTTTAATGTATTTAATATGCAATGATAAATGATAAACAGTAGTATGCTAAAATGTTGTCATATGACCTCAGCATGTAGCATTCACTTATGATTTGGAAATAAAATTTATTTAGAAAATTTGATTTTATTTGAAAGTAAAAAATCTCGTTAAAATCATGACTTATATTATTCCTGGTTTATTTGTCACATTGGAGAAGGAAGGAAGAAAGGAAATAATAAATAAATAAATAAACAATCAATCAATCAATCAATCAATCAATCAATCAATCAATCAAACAAACAAACAAACAAACAAACAAACAAACAACCCATCAAATAAATAAATAAACAAACAAACAAATAAATAAATAAATAAATAAATATTATTCTACATATTGGTACATTTTTTTCAGTTTTGCAGAAATGTGTATAGAGACACGTATTTCCAATGAGCCTATATTGGTATTGTGTAAGGAACTGTGTGAAAGTAAGCCTTTATTAATCACTAATCTGCCCTGTAATAATCATTTGTCTATGCAAGAATAAAAGTTGTTGGTGTTTTACTGTTTGAATGAATAAATAAATAAATAAATAAAAATATTTTTATTTTTTTATTTATGTATTTATTTAGAAAGTTGAGTTAAGCTCAAGGATACAGTATTTGGCTCAGTCGTTGTATACTGCTTATCTCTGTAATATGTGATCCTGGTATCATATAGAAAATGTGCACAGTACACACACATTATACAATGAAGAAACAAGTATTATGATACTATGCAATTTCGAACAAACCCAATCTCAGCTGTGTTGACACTTCCTGCGAGCACAAAAGCCATCACAAGAGACGTTACATCCTCTCTTAAAGGTAACATAACCAGCATTTGGGGAAGCCCTGTGGATAAACAGGCACGTCAGGATTGAGAAGACTTAGGGAGTCAATGTAGTTGAAGCCTCTGAGACATATGCTCTCAAATGTCATCTGAGGAGACTTTTAGTTGTTTGCTATGCACGCTCAGTCATTTTCCCACAAAGACACAACCACACACGCATACAATTTAAAACCAAATGCAGGGCCTATTAGCATTACATTATGGAGGGCAGGCTTGTTTCACTATAATAAGCCCCAGTGTGCTTTACTGACTGTGAGCAAAATTTTCTCTGCATATGACACAAAATAGGATAGACAAAATGAAAATAATGAAAATACGCTCTCAAATATGAGGACAATTTTTTTTCACAATCACAAATGAGAGTAGCTAAGGTATTCAGATTGGATATTAGTATGCCATGAGGTTGCTAGGGTGTTCAGGCTCTTTTTACAAAACTCCAAAAATGTAACAATACATACCTTTTACTGCAGTTTCCAGGTGAAATCAAACCGTAAAACACCAAGAACTTTTATTCCTGCATAGACAAATGATTATTACAGGGCAGATTAGTGATTAATAAAGGCTTACTTTCACACGGTTCCTTACACAATACCAATATAGGCTCATTGGAAATACGTGTCTCTATACACATTTCTGAAAAACAGAAAAAAAATTACCTATATATAGAAATCACTGCAGTTTCCAGTTGAAATGAACACTAGAGGCAGTAAAACTCAGACAACTTTTATTCCTTTTCACACAAAGTATGGTTTACAGGTACCGAGTTTTGATTTATAAACGCTAATTTCACACACTTGCTTGCAGAATATTATGTTATGACTTCAAATCAATTTTAACATCCTGCACGATTTGAAAACTGATACTTTTGAAAGTTTTCGTCACATATACAGCTTCATATGCCTAAATTTTCTGATTCAGTAGGTTTGTTCGGTATGATACGGCGTTGCACTTGAGAGATGAAGATGTCCGTGAAACTACGGTTCGACAAAACAGTTCAAATCCACATGAGGAAGTGAAAATAGCACGGTTGCATCAACATAAATTTTTATGTATTTACACTATCGGGTAGGTTTAGGGTTGGGTTTGGTGTTGGGGATATTTCCAACACAATAGAACATTGACCTTTAGCGACACTCCCTGGATTTTTGAATTCTGAACAGCCTCAATACATACCTCAAGCAACGTAATAAAAATGCAGGAATACATGCCTGTACCAAGGTATTAAAAATGGCCACGGTCACGTATTGTGTTTTAGTACCACTCTCTGGACATTTCACTTTGAAACTGCCACGAAACGTGCAGTAAAGTACGTAATAACGGTGTTGCAGAAATGTATTTAGAGGCACATATTTCCAATGAGCCTGGGTTGCACAATATTATGTTATGACCTAAAACTATTTGTGACGAGAGGGGCGGGCCGAGAGCCGTGGGAACGGAGCGAGGCCGGTGGAGTAAATGCTATGGAGGCTCGAGGCGGTGGGCTGGAGTGAGTTGCCGAGGTGGGGGGGACGAACTCGCTGCCGGCCGCCTGGGCTGTGGAGGGACGGCTGCCGTCTGTGAGGGAGCGGAGGAGTCGCCGCCGTTCGCCTGAGACCGGAGCCTGCTGCCATCCGCCATGATGGGGAGGAGCAGGGAACGGGGGACCAGGCCTGGACTTTGTGTTTTGTGTGCGGCAGTCGTCCGCGAGGGGCTGCCGCTTTACTTTCATTTTGTTTGTTTATTTTATTAAAATCTTCTTTAAATGTTCGCCGGTTCCCGCCTCCTCCTTCCCGTGATTACAAACTTTGTTACACTATTTTAGTGCATAGTGCATGATTTGTAAACTAATACATTTTGAGCTCCATATGTAGGCTTTTCTGACACAGTAAACTTGCTTGGTAGCGCACCCGGTACGTTCCATTTAGAATGCTGAGAAACATGTCCCATGAAAGACAAGTGATGATAAAAGAACTCAAAGAGCTAAAATGGCATGATTGCTTCAGCAAATGCATTTGTTAACACTATTGGTTAGGTTTAGAATCAGGTTTAGTTTAGGTGATACTTTATATTTAAATGCGATAGA
Organism: Sinocyclocheilus rhinocerous; assembly: GCF_001515625.1. Lineage (NCBI taxonomy): Eukaryota > Metazoa > Chordata > Actinopteri > Cypriniformes > Cyprinidae > Sinocyclocheilus > Sinocyclocheilus rhinocerous. Next base: position 1,375,132 of record NW_015629521.1, read on the forward strand.
GCATTAACTTTTAGCACCAGACATTTCATTTCCAAACGGATGTGATACCTACAACAACCAACATAATGAATAAATGCCAAATTCACGTTTATCTGTTTCAGATATAACTGAAATCACTTTTGGTACTACTCACTGGATATTTCACTTTGAATGTGTTGTGAAACATGCAAAAAGCAGTGCAATATAATTTTGCAGAAATGTAACCACATGCACATTTTTGCAATGAGCCTGGGTTGATTTTCTCAGTTGATGTTGCTAGGATGTTCTGTATGATTGCAAGGTGCTTCCAAATGGAGATAGAATAAATAAATACATAAATAAATAAATAAACAAACAAATACATTAATTAATTAATTAAAAAGATATATTATTAAATTAATTGATTATTTAAAAAAAACTGATTGCATAGAAAAGTAAAAGTACAGCTGTCTTCAACAAGCCAGACACAATGGTATCATTATCACAAATGGTGCAGGACGAATGGCAGACCAAAGTTTATTATTTAGGGTATTGGTCAGTCTCTAAAGGTTTGTCAGATCCATGATCTCAGCATCAGGTCTGACCTTTTAAACTGAAAGTTTAAAACCTTTTACAGAATCTTAAATTCAGTGAATCAGCCACAAATCAAGATCAGCCTCTCTTCCTGGGCAGATAATTCATAGCGTGCGGTTTGAGATAACACTTCTAAATGGTACACTAAAGAAGTGGCAAAGGGCACAGGTGGGAATTTCCAAACAAACCTACAGTCAAGACCAAAACACAATCCCTCAGGATTCCCTCGCATGGCAGGCACTTCAAAACTACGCGAGCCATGCAGAGAATTCACAATGAGCTTCCCTCTGCTGTTTTCCGCCTCAACCCTTATTGTTTCACTCCCTAGTCCTGTGTATATCAGAGCTGACCTCATTCTACCAGACTCCGGCTCCTTGCGGTATCTCACAGCCTGCGGGCCACAGACATGTGGTGCTGACACAACCCCAACCAGCATCCCCAGAGTCCCGCCGCACGAACCCCGGGTCGTTCGCTTCATATCGCCTGCAGGGGACCAGGTTGCATAGCTTGTTACAGAGAGGTTTCTGAAAACAAACCCCTTAAACATGGCTCTGATGTGGGCATTTACACAGGTGCAGCCCCACGGTGCCTAATCCCTTTTAATAGAGGAAGTAAGGAAGTTATGTGAAATGGAAATAGCTTTTTTATTTTATTTTTATTCCTTTTTCTCATTTTCTGTACCCAAACGCTCACAACTGTGAGATTACATCACCGGCAGGCACAGCACGCCTCACAAGCTTGTAAAACTCGAGGTCCTTCATCATAAATTTAACTGTTTGTATTGGCATGCTTGCTCACAGTGAAGTGAAGTGAGGCTTTACCTGTTGACTGTGGCGTTCTAGTTGGTAAACAGGCCTTTATGAGTTTGAACAGGCAAACTCATACTAATTAGTATTAATGGATGATTTAAAGACTGTTTTTTTTACAGCTTGAAAGAAACAGACATCCTAAGTGCAACAAATATAGTCATACCTTATCATTAGCTATGCAAACAAGCTAACATAATGTTGTTCTTTCCACTGAATGCAAGCTAAGTTCCACTTCGATTCTGGAACCACTTCTGGAAGACTGATTGAAGTAGCTAGTTAGAGGTTAAACTGCTATGAGCTGTTAGCCCAGGCCTTGTACACTGAGATATGTGTGATTTTGGGCAATAAACATGAAAAGACATCAACAATAAGTAGACAAAATTTTAATTAAATACAACATTACAATTGGTTACAGATATGCAAAATTATGGTGCATTCAAGTGTTCCAGGGAAGTTTGTATTTAAGAGTTGTGAAGTGATTGTGAAGTCAGGTGTGTTCAATAAACTCTACTTTGACAAAATGACAACTGTGAATCAGTGTGTTTCTGCCTTTTTATGTTTTTATTCAATTTATGAAGGTGCTGTAATCATCAGTTACTTCATTCATTGGTGTTAAAGATGTAGTTTCATGCACTCTAAAAAATGCTGGGTTAAATATAACCCAACCGCTGGGTCAAAACAACCCAATAGCTGGGTTTGTCCCTTTTTAACCCAGCATTTTTTAGAGTGGGTCACTGTGTCTGTATTGCAAATGTATAATAGTATCATATTTTGTAGATTCAGCTTACATAGTTTATTGTAAATGACAAAAATAATTGTATCCATTTTAACAAATGTACCGTCAAAAGAGACCCTGCGTCCATTGCATCTGACAAGTTTTCTTATTGACACACCCCCCAATTCAGAAATTTTAAGAAAAGGCTCCGTTCGTAATTATGACTTTGTGGTGGCGTTCATACGCATTCAACTCATGAATATGATGTTTTTTCCTACAGGAATTGAACGCACCATTAGTCTAGGCTTACATTTAACAAGCTAGCATTTAGCAAGCAAACAGTTAGCAAGCTAGCTAGTATGGGGCCAGATGTTGTACACTCTATAAAAAAAAAATGCTGGGTTAAATACAACCCAGTGCTGGGTAAAACATGGACAAACCCAGCGATTGGGTTGTTTTCAACCAACAGTTGGGTTAAATGTTTAACATAACCTTCTGGGCAGTAACCCGACCGCTGGGTCAAAACAACCCAATCGCTGGGTTTGTCCATACTTTACCCAACACTGGGTTGTATTTAACCCAGCATTTTTTTAGAGTGTAGTTATTTATATTATATATAGATTTGTAGTTATATATAAATTTGTATTTCTAAAAAAGAAAAAAAAAATCATTTGTTTCGTCTCCTATTTTTATAATAACTTGACAGGGTTGAATTATTTAGTTGTTTCCCTGCTTCAGTCTTTTTCTTTTTTTTTTTTGGCCTTAGCTGGCTTACTGTTACAAGTCTCTTTATTTTTTACAAAAGTCCGAGGTTAATAAGCATCCAGCCTATCAGTTCACATATTCCACTTCCTCAGATCTTGAAAACAGTGTTGTAAAAGTGGTTGAATTTATAGCTTGAACCTCGTAGCTTTAACTGGGAGATTTCCCCCATGTTGGCTCCCTCAGCTGGGCCAGAGGGAAAGCTTTGCACCACTCATTCGCCCTGTGGGAAGGATATGGAAAATTTGCAGTATGATTTTAAAGCCGCTAATTGAAGGAAAAAAAAAACCTGTGCACAGTGGTCCAAAAGCCCTGAACTGATCCAATCTGTAGAACTCATACAACTCTTCTTAGACTCTTTTCTATAGAACTTTGAACTTATTAAAAGCTCCATCATATCTGTGAGAGACAGATGGATTTTATTCTCTGTGCTCACATGTCACTGATGCTTATGGTCAACATGAAATCAACACTGAAACTACAGTATTTACTTTAACCAATTCCTGGTCTTTTGTGCAGGATTCATTCAAAAATAATCCAAAGAAAATAATAAAAGTATCAATATCTATATATTTACATTGCAGTCAACAGCACATGCTTGCAACCTTCCTTAAGCCAATCAAATATTGAGAGACTGGGGGTCATTAGTTTGAGCTGTAGGGAAGTTTTCAAATATGCGTCATGCTGTGAAATGGCCTGATTAAATGCAACTCAAAGTTTCCACCTTCAAATTGCACAGTATAACATTTTGAAATTAAATTTAGTGCTCTGTTTTGGCTCTAGCAATCAAAATACAATATATTTTGCCAAGTCATTTCATGGAGTCATTTAAATGCAGATGAGAGAATGCCACCTTTTGATGCGTCAAAACAACATTATTAAATATTGAGAGACTGGGGGTCATTAGTTTGAGTAGTTCATTACATGAACTTCTTCATGTAACATATTATGCACCTCAAACTATTTGGCTTGTTAAGGGCTGCTATTACTTTTTTGAAAAAAAAAAAAAAATTACAAAAAATAAAAATAATAATAATAATTTGGCAGATGATAAAATTGTTTAAGATAATATATGAGGGACCTCTTCCAAGATTTTTGTTAAAAAGGTGTGAACACACTTTAAAGGAGAGACCTATATGTGACACTGGAGTTTTGGCTCTAGCAATCAGAATACAATATATTTTGCCAGGTCATTTCAGGGAGTCATTTAAATGCAGATGAGAGAATGCCACCTTTTGATGCGTCAAAACAACATTATCACAATTTCTGTGTTCGCACCAACCACAAAATGCATTAATGGTATTTGCTAAGACAAGCATCACTAGTATCACTAGTATCACTGCTCATACTTAGGATTAGAGATTTGAATAAACCACTAATGCTAGAATTAAACAACTTCTTCATGTAACATATTATGCACCTCAAACTATGTGGCTTGTTAAGGGCTGCTATTACTTTTTTGAAAAAAAAAAAAAATTACAAAAAATAATAATAATAATTTGGCAGATGATAAAATTGTTTAAGATAATATATGAGGGACCTCTTCCAAGATTTTTGTTAAAAAGGTGTGAACACACTTTAAAGGAGAGACCTATATGTGACACTGGACCACAAAAGCAGTCTTAAGTCGCTGGGGTATATTTGTAGCAAATACATTGTATGGGTCAAAATTATAGATTTTTGCTAGATATTCAAATAGTTGTATCTCGACCAAATATTGTCCTATTCTAACAAACCATACATCAATGGAAAGTTTATTTATTCAGCTTACATATGATGTGTAAATCTCAATTTTGAAAAATTGACACTGGTTTTGTGGTCCAGGGTCACATATAATAAAAACCTGTCTTTAAAGGAACATATAGAGACCAGATTATCTTACACTTGTGAATGGGATCGTTTAGCCTGCAAGGAACCACCAAGGGTACCCTAACAACCACACAGCAAAGCAACCACTCACAACACTCTAACATTGTATTGGTTGATTTTTTCTTAGCATATCGTAAAAATCGTGATGAATTTACTCTCCAAAACCCAGTTATACTTCCACATCAGCTTTTTTTCCACAGGCAGCTGATTTTCAAGAATGCTGACAGCACATTTCTCTCTTTCAGACTTACACGTTCCAAGTGCTTGTTTACTCTGGTGTAGGACAAAATCTCCAAAAAACGGATGTATTATTTTGCTGGCAGACTCTAGATTACTAATCTGCTGACTGGGTATGTCCAATTGATTCGGTGCGGTCTTTAGAGCGAATGAATGTGGGGCACAGCTCACAGTAATGAGTCATGTGCTTGGAGATAAGACTTGGAGAATGGAACATGGACACAGCACTCGACCACAATCCCACCAATCACTCAAACCAGAGTGGGAATTGTGAGGCTGTCACATGCAGGACGTAGTTAGTGCGTTATCTGCGGTTTGAATGTTGACCTCTGGAAAAAAGGCTAAAAGCTCATTCCTTGTTCTCCTGCCTGCTCCTGTTCTTATCGTTGGGAATTGTATTTGCAATTAACCTTAGAGACACCCGTCACTTCATGACAGCACAAAGGATCTTTGAGAAAATGAGCCGAGGATCGTCTGGCAGGCGTTTTGTACTGAAACTTATAACTAAAGCAGATATAGAGAGAGTTTGACTTCAGCCAATATCGAATATGGATAAAGATCATGTTGCACTTTTACCCTCTATTAAGAGCTCTGAACCATAACCAGTGAGTTTTGGCAAGCAGAGAAGTGTGTGAGATTGCTTCTTGAATATTAAAATATCAAAGGTCTTCAACTCTATTCCCTTTTGAACAGTTTGAACACTATTAAACTGTTTACCATTCCTTTTTCCTCTACGTTGGCTAGAGCCAGACTTATTGGTTTGAATGTTAAATATCAAAAGCAATTTTGGGGGGAATGGTATGGGGGAAAAGACAGCTAACATTAGAGACTCTGTTAGATTCAGAGGCTCCTTTTTAATCTTCAGTGTTTTTCCTAAATTTCCACAAGGCTTTGTTTTCCAGCAGGGACCCCTGTGGGTCCATGAACACTTCAGGTGCATGAAGACAGATATATAGGACATAACATATAGTATTGTTAAGACGAATATTCTGTATTTTTCTGTATCTAAATGTGGTGCATTAATGAGCTGTTAAACATTATAGAGGGTAATGGTAAATAATTGCAAGTATAAAATTGTACCTGGAACATCTTTTTGGTTTATCTAATAATGGTAGTATCTGGGTTGGCTGAGAGTTTGGATGGTGGGGCTGTAAAGGTTGAACATTGCTGAAGTGAGACAATTGTTGACATACGGTAAGAGCACTGAAATATAAAATCACTTGGTCTTGGGGAATTTTTGTTGCAAAATTAAAATCTTTGACTTTTGAATGCAAACTTTGGAATCTTGGCAATTCTGAGAACAGTTTGAGACATTGTTCAGATCTTCTGAAACTCTAACAGAGCCATATGTGAGATTCCCAGGGTCTTTTCTCAACACAAGTAAACTATTTGTAGGTTGTTTCTAGGGATGTAAACAATTCACTCAACTCACGATTCGATTCGATTCACGATTTCTTTTTTTAACAAAATGAGATTTAAGACAAATTATAAATTAAATGTGTCCTTTTATTATTGCTTGGACAAAATGTTGTACGTTTCTTTGTGAAATTGAAATATAACACTATAATAATATACTAATATAGAACTTGTAAATTATTGCTCTTTTGTTGGTTTTGATTTCTTCTATTGTCCTCATTTGTTAATAGCTTTGGATAAAAGCATTTGCTAAATAACAAAATGTAAATATAATGTAAATGTAAATAACAAAACAATTTTTTTTTTTTAAAACAAGCCCCAAATCAAATAAATAAGTAACACAAATAAAATAAATCTCTTCATATAAACAAACTAAGGCTTTGTCTGTGCTCTTTCCGTTTAAAATTAGAGGCAACCACTGCATTTTAATCATGATCCAAACAAAGATGCTGCATACATGCAACATGAGCAGTTTTAAA
>NW_015629521.1:1382031-1385630 GCF_001515625.1 Sinocyclocheilus rhinocerous
GCTGTAAACAAAGCAGCGCTGCACTTATGAACTGTAATATGCATTATACAGAGGCAAGAGGAAAAGAAAAAGTACCATCTAAACTTTTCCAAAGACAGTAAGTTCCCCTCAGACATACATTCATATAAACTCCTACCCCTAACTGAATCGCGATTTTTTTTAGCATCTCAACAGATTTGAATCGTCACATATTTAAATCGATTTTCAACCGGCTCGCGGTTAATCGTTACATCCCTAGTTGTTTCCCTCTGAAAAGTGTAAACACTATGACTCTGTCTGCTATCAAAACATTGCCCTGTTTGTTTGAGTATCTCGACCAGTCCAACATAGCAACAGCTTAACCAATGGTGTAAGTTTGAGGTGGGGCTATCTGTTTGTCTGACCAATGCCAGATTGACAGAATATTTGGGAAACCTGTTTGAAAACAGTTCAGTTTTTGCAATTCAATTAAAGTCTCAGTTTCAAGCAAAATCTCAGTTTGCTCTACTTTTTCTTGATTTTCTTTGTTGTAGACTCAGAATCTCATGTTTTTTCATCCTGATTTTTGGAAGTAAAATTTTGAAGTAATATATGCTGTATATGCCAATTCAAGGTTGAGAAAAGCTGTTTCCACCGCCCCAAATATCTCAGTGGTCTAAAGGGATAAGACCTCCGGACGCCCCCAACTTGGTGTGAGCTCAGAAACGGCACTGCTCTTTTTTTCTCAGTGCGTGGGCAAACAACCAACCAGTGATTTTTGGCAAGGTTCTGCATGGAGACGGCCGTCCAGGGAGCTGTTACTACGGTGAGTGACTTTCCTTTCCGCTCGTTTGGAGGAGTAATGACACAAAAAGAAAGTGAGAGAGCGGCGCGGCCTGTTTACCTTAGTAACAAGAGCAGCTGTTGTGCTGCCGCACACAAACTTTTTCATGCCTGTCTGGAAAAGTGTTCAGAAAGATTTTCTCAACATTAACTATGAAAGTCACTGTATTTTCATTCCAGAACTTAGTTCATTTGTTTAAAATAAATACATTTACAAAAACAGATGCATAAAAATTAAATTTTAACTTTGATGAGAAATAAACAAAAACATTTTATGCATCAACAAATAAAGAAATACATGTACAAAAATAAATGCATAAAAATTAAATCTTAAAAAAAAATATATTCAGATTATAAATATTAATCAACACTGTCAGATGTAACAAAACCAGCCTCTCAATGAATTATGGATTGCTAAGACAAGGTATTTGGATCTGTCCACACATGCAAAATCAGTGTTGACCTTGTAGTCTAGCTAAACATTCCATGCAGTTAAGTTGACCTTGGAAGCTGTGAAGTTGGGTTGGGTAGGATTGTATGGACTATCTAGCAAATTTCTGTCAGTCAGAATTTCATTTCCTCCTGATTTATGTGATCAACAGTGGCAGTAATAAATGCAAAGTTGACAAATCTCTGCATTTGTTATATGTACTTAATTTGGATCAAATGCAATAATAAACTGCAATTGAATGTTGAACCAAACCCTTCATTTGAAATATGCAATCACAATAATGAACGCAAAATTTCCTAATCCCTTCATAAATTTGTAATAGCTTGTAATGTAAGTTTTGTTTCCACACTATTTTCATGTTAAATATAAATTTGAGGACAAAAATGTCAGCTAATTAAGGTCAATGTTTAATTCCACACGTCCATTTCTTATCTTTAATTAAAAAGATTGATGTAAGATTAATTGTCTTCACTAATATAATGAAAACCATTGCACTCACTATTTTAAAAGGTTTACAAATATTAGGACTTATAAAATACCATTGACCTGATAGAAAAACTATGAGATGTTCTGATTAATATAGTCAAACTGAAACGTGTGTGTGTGTGTGTGGTTAATTATTAGTGTGGTTTATTATTCTGGAGACCCGTGTTAAAAAAAATAAAAATAAAATAAGCAAAGACTAACCCTGCAGCTAACACTGAAATTCTGTATTTGTGCCTGTGGGAAAGCTGGCATAAATATATGTGAGGTATTACATCAGGACTATTTTCCTAACGGCATACTTCATGTTCAATCTCTACAATGCAACATTTGCTTTGTTTTACCGCCACTCTTAAGACATACCTCCTCCTCTGTAATATATCACAGAGTCAAATGTAAAATCACACGAAGACACAAGTGTATTAAACATTAACTGGTACAGTAGTCATCCCTTTCATGTACTGTAGTTCTATCTTATTTCACACCTGTCAAAAATACTTGATTCTGATTGGTCAGTCGCAGCATTCAGAGGACAGAAAATGTTGTATGCTGAGAGTTTTGGCTTTGTTTTCCTATTGACGGGCTCTCTGCATTATATGTATGTGTAATTTACATTGCTTTAACCATTCTCTGTAGATCCCACCTTCTCACACACTATAATTGGTTGATTATATACAATGCCAGCATGCTATTGGACAAACTTCTTTTCAGTCAATACCTTCAGCAAGTGTGAAACCTGTAGGAAAACGAAGCCAAAACCTAGACATTTTAGGCAATTTAGAAATCCCGGCCAGGCCATGTCAAGGAAAAAGGGGATGTATAGTCACTCTAGACATGGCTGAATTGTATTGAGAGACAAACTGCTTTGCAACTAAGAGTTCATGCAGTCAAATCTCAAAGGTCATCACCATTTGCATCATGTATACTCAATGATGTCAATAAATCTGAATTACTGCAGATGCTAACATCAGCTTTTAGGCTTTTTTTCTACAAGTGTCTCCTCCTTTTGTGCAGTGGTGTCCCGATATAATCCCTGGGCCCCGAGCAGTGCTTGAGCTGGTCGAAATGTAGCCATCAGCCACTTGTTATGTTGAGGTTGGGCCCCGTCAGGAGGGGTTGACAGCCCCCCTGGGTCTTGCGGTCTCTGCCACACTATGATTCATGACTGGCTGGGAGACGGGGGAAGTTCAAGTCTGCCCTAATCCAAACACTGAGAAAATGGAACAGAGGAAGCAGGGTCGAAAAGAAAACACAGCGAGAGACAGAGAGAACATGTGGAGGGATACAGTGAACTTGTAGAATGCCGGAAAAGGCTTTCAGTGGCTTGAGCGAGTGATAAATTTACTCTAAATTCTGTTTGGCAGGATTACTGTATTCTAGCATCTTTCAGTCTTTCTTATTTTGATTTTAATTTGTGTTCAATAAATTTTGTTCAATGACAGTTTAGTCCCTTAAACTTTAATTACCATCTTGACTTGCAATAGCACATAGCAGGGCCAGCAATAATGGTGGGAAACTTAAATTTTGTTCAGGGACTGGGCTTGAGGTGGGCACCAGACTGGATCGCAAAAGTGTGCTCGTGATGAAGGTTTTGTACTGGACCCAATAATTGCTAACTGCAGCCCTGGCAATTCACAAATCACAATTTGTTGGTCTGTCAAATTTGTTAACATTAAAAATTGTATTTGCTTTCCCAAACATCGGCTAGATGCAAAGGTTATAAATGTATTAGTTAAATCATTTAATTGTATTAAACATTTAACCCTCTGGTCCGCTTTGTTTGGGTCAAACTCATTCGCGGTCAAAAGTGACCGAAGCCTTGAAATGTAACTTCTTTTTTTTTTTTTTCAGGAAAACCAATTAA
>NW_015629521.1:1385854-1387172 GCF_001515625.1 Sinocyclocheilus rhinocerous
TTTTTCTGTCAATATGGGGTGCTGTGTGTACATTAATGAGGAAAAAAAATTAACTTAAATGATTTTAGCAAATGGCTGCAATATAACAAAGAGTGAAAAATTTAAGGGGGTCTGAATACTTTCCGTACCCACTGTATATATATTTTTTTATTATTATTTAGAATTTTGAGGGTATTTTAAGATATTATGCAATATTTATATAATTTTAATTAGCTATTTTTCCCCACAATAATTAATATATTTTTATGTAATTATGTAATTATTATTTTTCAATAAATGGATTCCTATTGTTTTTTTTTTAGACATAATTTCTTAATTTTATTAGGTTTTGCTTTTAGATATAAATTTAGACATTCTAAAAGACTACGTTTTGTCAAGGTTTAGATATTTTTGGTTTATCATGATTACAATCATGATTTACATCATGATTACAATAAAACATCGTATGTGTGTGTGTGTGTGTGTGTGTGTGTGTGTGTGTGTGCGTGGGTGTCTATTTTGCACTCTTTATATTTTAGAGTGTCAGCCATTGATTGCTGTGCACAGTGGCTGATTTGTAGTTTGTACCACCAAAATATTCTCTGAGTTATATTTTTTTGTATTTCCCATTCATTTCCTATGTCGGTCATTTTTGACCGGGAAGGAGCCAAGTGTGACTTTTTTTTTTTGACCCTTTAACATATCTGAATCATGTCCATGATGCTTTTGTGTTCATATTGAATCATGTCCATGATTTTTTTGTGTGTTCACATAGCTAATGCAATAAAAGTCACCAAGTGGCATCTCATTCCGATGAAGCTACGATTTTTTAAATTTCAAAATATAACATATTTCGGTCAAAAATGACCGAAGAGGCCTAGAGGGTTAAACCTAAAGTTAAGCCTAAAATGGTCTGAAAAGGCATGCTGCAGTCACGACGTCAAAACCTAATATTGATAGTGACGTGACATGTGGCCAAGTATGGTGACCCATACTCGGAATTAGTGCTCTGCATTTACCCATCCAAAGTGCACACACACAGCAGTGAACACACACACACACCGTGAACACACACCCGGAGCAGTGGGCAGCCATTTATGCTGCGGCGCCCGGGGAGCAGTTGGGGGTTCGGTGCCTTGCTCAAGGGCACCTCAGTCGTGGTATTGAAGGTGGAAGAGAGCGCTGTACATTCACTCCCCCCACCTACAATCCATGCCGATACGAGACTCGAACCTGCAACCTTTGGGTTACGAGTCCGACCCTCTAACCATTAGGCCACGACTTCCATAATACTGGACAATACTGGAACTGCCAGCAGTAAGTTACCTAGCTGAGGGAA
>NW_015629521.1:1388002-1396383 GCF_001515625.1 Sinocyclocheilus rhinocerous
GTGAATGACATGTGACATGTGGCCAAGTATGGTGACCCATACTCGGAATTAGTGCTCTGCATTTACCCATCCAAAGTGCACACACACAGCAGTGAACACACACACACCGTGAACACACACCCGGAGCAGTGGGCAGCCATTTATGCTGCGGCGCCCGGGGAGCAGTTGGGGGTTCGGTGCCTTGCTCAAGGGCACCTCAGTCGTGGTATTGAAGGTGGGAGAGAGTGTACATTCACTCCCCCCACCTACAATCCCTGCCGGTACGAGACTCGAACCCACAACCTTTGGGTTATGAGTCCGACTCTCTAACCATTAGGCCACGACTTCCCCTTATTATTAAGGTAATAATAAGATAAACATAGCTTGATGATACATTTTGCTCTACAACGTAAACTGCACACAGAGTTTAGTAATGTATGGAAGTGAAAACTACATTCTACAACCAAATTAAAGGGATAGTTCACCCAAAAATGAAAATTTGATGTTTAGCTGGTTACCCCCAGGGCATCCAAGATGTAGGTGACTTTGTTTCTTCAGTAGAACACATATGATGATTTTTAACTTTAACCGTTTCTTGCAAATAAACTGCATAACATTGTGACATGCACCTGCCTACTTTATAAACTGAGCCCAATCAACAAGCTCAAAGATGCTTAGTAAGTGTTGCTTATAATAAGTGGACTTGTCAACCCATCAAGAGCACATTCTGCAAGGCAGATTTCCAAACATAAAGCACAACAGCTCTGTCGATGGTGGTTTAGTTAAAATCGCAAAACATAACGAGTTCTTAGTTGTTGTAATATTGGTGAAAAATAGCATATACCAAATGCAAATGGAAAGCTGCTATTGTTATTGCGTAAATCAGTGGGATTTCGAGAGTGAGTTCTGTTCTGTACACACAAAATGATCATTTAGGGGATTCACACCTGTATTGAAATGCGGTTGTCACTCTTGAATCTTTGTGATTTTTAGTTCAAACTGCAGTATGTTGCGTTATCAATGTGAGCATAGTTGTTTACCACTAGCCAGATAAATATTGAAGAGGAGAACCGGGTTTTGCATCACTGAAAATTGAGAATTCCTTTTAAATTGTAATTCAGTTACTGTCAATTACTTTCGAATAAGTCAAATAAATTCATATATCTGTAACTGATAAAAGCAATGTCTGTCAACACAGCTGTTGAATGTTGGCTTTAAAGCCTTGTTGAAAAGTTTAAAAACAAGTTTGAAATGAACCAAACTCTGACACGAATCAGACGAGCATGAAAAACACCAAAAGTGTGAGAGAGACTACATGAAACTGATAATTAAATGTCTGCACAAGTTACTGAGGTTCAGTCTGAGATCTCTGGTTACATATCTCTTTAATTAAAGCCAAGCTGAATAGTTAGCATGCAGGGACGTCAACTCTATAACACTGCATCTGTTTTTTTTTCCTTTTTCTTTCATTTTTAAGAGTTCTGTCTTTTTCTAATTTAGTTAATAGTTCAGGAGATCACTTGATATTAATAGGAACTGATTTTCAAAAACTGCTTCGACCTAGAGCTCTTGTGATTGTTGGTGCCAAAGTTGCTGTTCAGCAGTTTGCTGGGAAAAAAAACACAATAATAGTATATATATTGTGATAGATTTTTTTTTTTTTTTGTAATCTGAAAGGGGGCCCTAACGGCCATCTTGCAACATATGTGCAGAAAGGCCCCTTGTTATCAGTGTGTGCTGTTCTTCCAGAGATGCCTGATGGCACTAGTGGTCATTTGGAACAAAGCCCTGGTCTTCAGCTTCATTTGGGAGGCTTTGGAGGCCCTCTGGTCCAGTCCATAATCCAGCCCTGCTGTGTCTACACATCCACTAAATTCTGTATTAATGTGACAATTTGTGATGTTGCTTGGCAACTATAAACAACTAAACTCTACGTCACGTTACACCCATGTACTAATAACAAGTTATTTCCCATCTTGAGATGTTTTGGTTCCACTCTGTATTTTTGCATTTGCTGCATGTTCACATGTAAATAACATTCTGCGGCAATTCTGATATCGGCAAATATATTTTGTGCTGAATAAACATAGCTACGGGTTGACACCTTTCTACCAATGCACAGTAGTATATAAAGTATATATACAGTATCATTCAACCAAGCCTATAGTGAGTCACTGTTGGCCTACTTGTCTTCAACTCATCAAAAGAGTAGAGTAAAGTGAAAAAAGCATGTTTCTTAATGTGCTTAAACACAAACCATCCATTAAGCAACCAATATGAAAATGCTTTTTAAAGATAACTTAGTAGAAAATGTGACAAGTATCAGGAGACAATGACTTTTGTTTTCTTTCCCTGACACAACTAATGCTCACTATTTCCCTTTCTTCTGTAAGGTTGCTCTGCTTTTCTGTGTAAAAACAGCAGAGGAATAAATTTGGAATAATTGCAGCCAAAGTGCCTGCCGTACTCCGCTGCAGCTTCAGGGAACGAGGAGAAATCATCTGCCGCCTTTTTCCTCCTCCAGCTCTTTGCGCACTGGTTCCCTTGTCATTGCAGAGCAGAAGTCTTGCCTGTTTAAAACAGACGTAATTAAACCTCTCTGCTCTCATTAAATATACAGCTGTCTGCAGCAGAGCTCCACGACACCTCTAAGTGAATGTAAATTTCCATTTCATGGTGCGCGCGAAGGGAGAGAGAGAGAGGAGAGTCGTTCTAGCAAGCCCAACTATCCTGCACTGCTGGCAGCACGTAAAAATTACCGCACCCCTAAAATAATTGCCCCTTTGTTTCCAGTCAAGCCATGTACGGAACAGCCCAAGCGTTATATAATTCATGCGTTAGGTATAGAGTCACAGGTCTCCTAGTCGTAGGAAAATATAAAGCTTTGCGATATGAATAAAAGTGCAGCGAATGTGGTAGGGGGTGAAATTTAACAGACTTCATAATGACTTCCTCTCAAATTTGAATGCTTATGCAATATCTCTACCAGATGAAGGGACACTGGAGGAATTGCAGGGTTAATCACAGACTTAATGAACTTTATTGTTTTTACATAGCTCTATTCAGGGAGAGAATATAATTGAATATGAATATTCTCAGAATTTAAAGGTGAAGAGTGTAATGTACGCGCCACCAGTGGCTCTGTTAACCCCTGCAATAACCTTCCAGGTCTGCCATTGGCAATCCAAACAGAAAGACCCTCCCCTAAACTTACAGCATTAGTTGAGCTGTTGTTGTGTCAGGCTGGTTGACAGATTCAAAAAGCCAGAGTATTGTTTATAATGATTGTTTACAAATAATTTCCCCAAACATTCCGCCTGTCAGGTATTGGTGGGACAAAAATATAGCGCCGCCTCCAAACAAAAGCAATTGGTAGAGCCAGTGTTGCTATGTCAGTCAACTCAAACAAATAGAGCAATGTTGAAAATGTATGAATGGGTTGCTTAAATTGTCTATAATTGGCATTATAAACTGGGATAGAAGTGCACCATATAATTGTGTGCACCATATAATTTCAAACTCTTCATAATAGAAAATTCCCAAAGACTACACTTCTCATTAGTCACTGAAATCAAAATTGACTACAAGTAAGATATTGGTTGGCATAATCAAAACATTGCTGTTTCCGCTTTGCGTTGGGTGTTTCTTTGCCTCCACGTCGTGCATTTAAAATCCTTTAATGCACAGCTAGCCGTCGATTATCCCTTACATACAGTATATATATATGGGGAAGTCGTGGCCTAATGGTTAGAGAGTCGGACTCATAGAGTTGTGGGTTCGAGTCTCGTACCGGCAGGGATTGTAGGTGGGGGGAGTGAATGTACAGCGCTCTCTCCCACCTTCAATACCACGACTGAGGTGCCCTTGAGCAAGGCACCGAACCCCCAACTGCTCCCCGGGCGCCGCAGCATAAATGGCTGCCCACTGCTCCGGGTGTGTGTTCACGGTGTGTGTGTGTTCACTGCTGTGTGTGTGCACTTTGGATGGGTAAATGCAGAGCACTAATTCCGAGTATGGGTCACCATACTTGGCCACATGTCACGTCACTCACTTACTCACTTATGTGACTTATATTAGTCATCAGGTATATTAGTCATCAGCATCTCAGAGATCTCGAATCAGTTAATTAGCAGAAATTATTACTCCGCCACATGCGTGTGACGTCATTAACAACGGCCCCTGTATTCAGTGTTGCCAAGTCCGCAGTTTTCCCGCAGAATTGGGCTACTTTAACACTGTTGCCGCGGGTTGTTTTACATGTCCGCGGGTTGAAGCGACTCCAATAACATGATATTTATCCCCTGGAATGCGAATTTTAGTAGGGGAACCCCGCCAAAAACGCGTATTTTACACCCCGGAACGCGATTTTTAACTGGGGACCCCCTCGAAACGCGATTGGGCGGGTTTTCTTGTGAAAACCTGGCAACCCTGCCTGCATTGTTTAAATAATGTGGTTCAAACAACGGAGATGCGACCGTGTTTG
This sequence comes from Sinocyclocheilus rhinocerous, assembly GCF_001515625.1. Lineage (NCBI taxonomy): Eukaryota > Metazoa > Chordata > Actinopteri > Cypriniformes > Cyprinidae > Sinocyclocheilus > Sinocyclocheilus rhinocerous. The sequence goes on from NW_015629521.1 coordinate 1,392,465, forward strand.
GGAAACGGTCATGACTAGCTAGTTTGTTTCCACAACAATGTATCATACTATGGGGGTTAATCAGCGAGTTACATTGTTTTACGGGAAATGCACCCCAGCCTGACACAGCAACACCTCAACCAATGATGTGAATTCTGCTTGGAGTAATCTGTTTGCTAGACTAGTTTGAGAAATGTGTTTGAAAACAAATGTTTTTGGTCAATCGAGGGGTACAGAATTTGCACACATCAGCTTTAACGTAGCTAAATTGAACTTAATGCCATTAAACATTGAATTAATAATCATAATTAACATGTATTCTCTGAACATCACAGCAGGACAATTCTCCATTCAGCAACAAAGGTAAGTCTGATTTTCTTTTCTTTGTCAACATCCCGGTGTATTATATTTGACAGGTAGTCATCATGGTACAGGTGAGTAAGCATACTAATAGGTCTATTTTGTTTTTTCTTTCACATAATTTCTTAATTTTACAAAAACGTTACAAGCAACTGGTTTGGAAATACACAGTCAAATCAAAGGATTCAGATCAATTCACTAGTAAGTCACAAAGTGTCAGGCCCTTTTTATCTGTGGAACACATACCCGAACACAGATGGCACTCTGCAGTGAAAATGGTCTAGATAGTGATTACATCAACATACATCATTCTAACAGCAACTAACACAGTAGGGATGATTGACAACCTGAGTTGAGGAGAAATGGCCATATCTCTGCTCCCTGGAGCCCTGCAGTTCAGCACTGAGGGGATACTGGGACTTGAAGCATTTCTGACAAATAAGGGAATGTAGTGCAATCCTGTGGACACACATATTTCTATATAGGGGGAAAACATGAGGGGGTGACCAATCGTAGACACTCTTGAGCCTTAAATAAATGCTCATTGCTGAATCCCGAGGTCTCAAGATCTCACTGCCAGTCACTCACCCTGCCAAAGCACATCTATAATTCAACTACAAGCCCTCATACAATTCATAGAGCCGGTGTGTGTGGATGGGGGTAGGCATCCTGTCTTTAATATTCAGTGTCTCTTCTTTCACCTGATCCTGTTGCGTTTACTTTTTAATTTCATGGCTGAGGCCAGCGTCATCTTGACCACCCACCCGTTCCCTCAGTGTGAAAGGTCGCATCACCCTCACTCACAAATTCAATTACCTCAGTCGGCCGTCCGTCGCTCTGCCATGCCCTCCGCTTGAAGCAGCTGTCCACAATTTGCTCACTTCACTTCAACATCTTCCACACACAGGAAATGTCATGCCTATCTGTGGATTTTCTGCACTATAAAGACGTCAACGAAAACCAGTCATAAATCAAATGGCCGCGCTGCTAAAGTCATGCATTCTCTCTGAGTTATTTACATGGCTCAGGAGAACCCTATAAGAAGACACTGGGGTGGCAATATGCTGTTTTTGCCAAACACTTTCCGCATCTTTAGTTTCATTACTCTGTTAAATTTATTAGTAGCATCTGCTAAAACAAACATCTCTATTAATATTGCTAATACCAAACATAAGGGATTTGTCTTTTCTCAGTATAAATATCCAAATATCTTCAAAGAAATCAGTTTCCTGTCAAATCTAGTACAATTTAATGAGGCTAAGGGGAAAGAAAAAAAAATCAGGCTAGAATCTTATTTTACACTTATCTTCAGTGTTGGGAAGTTATTGATTACATGTAATCTGGATTATGATTGCACAAATTAAGTGCTTGTAATTAGATCATATTAGATTTTAAAATACTCGTAATCAGACTACAGTTATTTTTTATTGATTATTACATATCATTCACATGGTCACATGACATGCAGATAAACAGGTTTAATATTTCATATATTTTTATTAAGCATTTTATTTTGGTTGTAATAAAAAAACAAAACAATAATAGTTTAATCTTTATGATTTAATTATTAGTTTTTCATTAAAAATGACGAATCACAATTTGGGAAACCCTGTCGCAATTAATGCACTTCATGTTGTTAATAACACATTTTTATATTTTTATTTTATTATATTTAGTATTTTTATATCAGCATGATACAAGATTATCCTATTTAAATCGATGTGACAAACGAGTTAGGTCAGAAGTAATCTACAGTAATCAAAGTAGTCTGATTATATTACTTGAAATTTCTAATGTAATAGATTACGTTACTACCTATAATTTTTATCATGTAAATTGGAATTAGTATCAGGCTACAATTTTTAATCTACAATCTAGCTCTGCTTGTTGTACAATTTTGCCTAAATTGATCTTGTTTTAAGGATATTTCAATTTAAAAAAAGACATTTATTTTTCTTTCTTTCTTTCTTGATGTATATACACCATTTGTTCTACAGAAATGAATAATACCTCAACTCATGGGGCTTGTTATTATAAAGACATTTATTTTTCTTTCTTTCTTTCTTGATGTATATACACCATTTCTTCTACAGAAATGAATAATACCTCAACTCATGGGGCTTGTTATTATTTTCAGAATCACAAAGACCAAGAATGAAGGAGGGAGCAGAATCATATCTGGAGACCAGAATATCACAGAGGCAACCATTCCCTCGAAACCACCCAGGAAACATTTTCTTCAAAAAAAACAAAAATGTAAGAATTTAGGTCTGTCCAGTATAGATTTGCTAGCATAAGCAATGCTGTGCAAAATAAAAACTCTCCCAATTATAAAAAGAGATGATAAAAACAACCTAAGTATTTTTGAGAAGGGTTATCTATTCACAGAGCATTCCTAGCTTTCCTTAGCCTTGCTATTTGATATGCAGTATGCAAATACGATTCACAAACAGATAAATAATACTGAAATAAACCGAAGCATGGGTCAGGTCCAGCTGTCAGCAGGAGGTTCCAGGCCTAAATAAACACATCAGCTCTTAAGCGACCAGTGGTCCAACAGGGCTCAGCAGGGGTGGTCACAAACAGGAAAACATCTCTTCACCTTCTCGTCTGAATAACGACTGTCACTCTTCCTGGACAGAGCTGCACAAGCTGGAAATGTGGAGCTCTGTCCCAATAAGTGGACTTGCTCTGAGAGTTCCTGGAAGTTCTGCTGTACCTACCACAGCTGGTTATTTAAAGAACCCTAAACCAATATCTTAATGTCACTGTGTTCAGGCAGTAGACCACAGAACCAGGCCTTTCACTCCAAACCAAGCTGCTATTCTGTGTGTTGTCATGGCAGGCAAACTGGCAACGTCATTGGTGAAAGCTTACGGTAGAAACTCCCCTCTTTTCCATTCTTCCAGCTTTCTGTTTTTACTAAATCTCTGTCTGGAAAAGCAAGTATTGTTGTAAGTCTTGTGGTGAATGAGCTGTGATGCAGGTACGCACAGGTCTATTCATTATATATCATCATGTCTGGGCCCTGCCCCCATACATGTGAGTTTAGATGTTTAGAAAGTCTTCCTCTTTTGTCATATGTTGTCTCTATAAAAATAACACAAACCACTGAAGTGTGATGTCAACAGAAGAATGAAAGAGAAGCAATTAAAAACCAGGAATAAAAAAAAAAAATAGTAAATGTAGAAAATTTTCAGATCTATGAAATCTATGAATTTTCAATAAAGATTATCAAGAACTAGAGTTGCCATTTATGTCATTAAGGATGACTTTTTTTGAGTTGTCAAGATTCCCCAAAAATGGCTAGATATTGCTATAGATATAAGCGAGAGGAAAAACGGGCTATTAGCATTTCGCTTCCTTGGACAAAACAGACAAAACAAAAGCAGGCACTGAGTGTTTATGTAGGCAATAAAAACAGGAACTAGACACCTGAAGACAGACCCCTAATCCTGATTATGATCTTTATTATGATTACAAAGAACTAGTGAACTAGGCCAACTACTATGATCAGTTTATCAGGTCTGTTTTTGATGGTCATTTTGATGGTCACAAAATAGAAAAAAAAATTATAATA
>NW_015629521.1:1396461-1404519 GCF_001515625.1 Sinocyclocheilus rhinocerous
ATATATATATATATATATATATATATATATATACTGTATGTAAAACAGTGGTCAAATAGTGGAATAAATAGGATGACCATATGCCCTCTTTTTCCTGTATATTATATGGCTAGGATTTCTAAATTGCGTAAAATGTCCTGGCTTTGGCTTTGTTTTCATCTTGTTTTCATACTTGCTGAAGCTAATGACTGAAAAATAGTTTGACCAATAATGTGCAGGCATTGTACATAATCAACCAACTCTGGCATGCGAGAAGGTAGGATCTATCGATAACAGTCAAAGCAATGCAAATACATGTAAGTATAATGTATAAGGACTGAAGAGAATATGTCAATAGGAAGAAAAAAAGCCAAAACTCAGACATTTTGGGCAGTTCAGAAATTTCTAGGAAAAATAGGATGTGCAATAAGAACAAAGTTTAGAAGAAAAAAAAAAAACAGAACACGAATGTAGTTTGAATGGTTATGCTAAGTCTTTCAGGCTTAAATAATTGCAGAAGTTATAGGGCTATTGATTTAGAAAACGCCTTAACCAAAATGTTTGAGTAAGTCAGTTCACTGCATCCTTGCAAATATAAAACACAAATCTGCAGAGAGGGGACGACTTGTCGTACAGCCTGGAACCGTATGGCCATTACACCTCCACTGGAAATATGTGTTGGTCACATGAGATTAGACGCCCATTACGTCACCTGGCAGTGCCGAATGTTCAGATATTTTCTATTGTGATTTTGTTGTTACAGGGGCCTGATCTGTTTTCACACTAAATCACCTGCAACCCTCTCCTTCTTCACCTCCAGACTCATTGGAATTACCTCACTGTCAGGTCCGGTCTTTTCAAACACGTGGAAAGCGGATTAATGGTTGTTTTTCGGAGCGGTTAGGTCTTTTTTTTTTCTTTTGCCGTCTGCGACAGCCTCTTGAAGGAAAAAAAAAAAGAAAAGGAAAACAAAGCCTAGGGTAAGAGTAGGAAAGCATGAGTGGCTGTACTTCAGTAAAGCGTGTAATCTAAAAACACAATTATCCAAACAAAGCCCCTCCATTCCCATTCCACGAGCGCTCCTCCTGGGTTACAGCATCACCCACCTCCAGCCTTACAATAACAGTGGGAGCCTCTGGGATATTTTCGGCTTTCCCAGATTTCCTCGCGGGAGAAGAACAAACACTTAGCGGTTTTGGCGTGACCTCTCGCACTCTCTTTCTCGCTTTCCGTTCCTTCTTCTCTTGGTCTGTGTTTGTTGGCATAGCTTAGAGCTTTATTAAAGCTGAGACTGATTGGTAAATAAGAATTTGAGCAGGGGTTTTCCTTAGCTTGGATCGGTTTGATCTCCCCGTCGACGTCCTAAAGGGAGAGGGGGTGAGATTCCCCAGTTTTTTTTTTTTTTTTTTATTGTTGAGAATGGTAAACATAATGGGCTTGCCAAAAAATGAAGGCAAATGCAATTATCCGTCCATGAAAAAGGTCTTTGATGGCAGGCCTTTTCTTTTGGTGCTTGCATTCTGTTGAAACAGGGAAAAGGCACCTTCGGTTAAGGGAGGGCACAGAGGCTGAAATGCGATCTTTGTACCTTGTCGAAGCATCAAGCACAGGTGTTCCTACAAAGGCATTGACAAGTTTTTCAACTGGCCCAAGAGAAGAGGTCAGGCAAAATGGCACAATCTGAAATTCCTCCTTGAAGGTACGCTGTAAAAACATGGAGGAAGGTCACTATTTGACAATGGAGGGGCATGGGGGAATGTCTTGTCTGGTACTGAGTTATATATCATTTAGATAAACAAAGTTAAAGTCAACATGAAACTGCATTAGCAACTTTTTTTAGATCAATAATCGTACTTCCAAGCAGGATATTGTATGTGAAATGTAGGCCAGGACTTGGTTAAATTGATTGGATTGGGTTTGGTGATGTTGGTTGATAACGAAAGCTTTAGCAGGTATTTATACAAAGACTTTTTTCCTCTTCATGCACTTATGTTTTTCACTGTCCTTGATGCACGTTCCAGGCTTTATTGAGGACATTTTATGTTACATGTAAGTTGATAAATGATCTTCACATATATTTTCATCTACCCAGCAAATGAACATAAGTTTATAAAATACATAAATACCCCTTGGTAATTTATATTGTTTAAACTTGAAATGCGCATGTGCAGTCATAAGTGCGAGTCTCAGGTTTCCGTGAACTGGAGCTTCTAACAGCAGCTGCAGTAATGCCATGACTTTACCAATCGGCCATTGGCTGTTTTATTCAGAAGGCAGGACTATTCTGCCATAGTGTGCGTTGTAGTTTCTCCTATTCATAAGTAGGAGTGAACCATCTTTGTATATCTATAGACTTTTGGTAACACTAAATACAGTGTTGCTTCTCAGTTCTTCTTGTTTTAAGATATTAAACTAGAAAAGATGACAAAAAATTTTTTTTTTTCCGCTTAAAGTAATAGACTTCTTAACTGCAAAATGAGGAAGAGATTCAAAATGCAATCAGTTTTCAATTTCTTCCCGTGAACAGCTAAGGGATATGAATTACAACTTGAATAAATTTATATTTCAAATAGGCTCTGGCGAAGACAATGTTTTAAGGCATAATAAGTGCACTCCCAACTCAGTGGTTGTTCCAAAATGCTTTAACCATGTTTTGGCCAAATTCTAAAGCAGCACAATATGTATCCATCACAGAGAAGACAATCCCATAATGCACTTTGAGAAGAACAGTGGAATAAAGTAATACAGAAGAATTGTGAGGTTTTAGGCAAACTTTGTATGCTTGACAATCCCGTAAAAAGTGAATCATCTTCAAAATGATTAAAGATATGCAAACTTAAATTGGCAAGATCAGGAGTATACTGGCGAGAAGATACTGACTTGATTATTTGGCGAGGTGTAGACATTTTTCTGAGATTTGCCTCTAGCTTCCCTGCCTGAATGGGAGAGACAGATTGGGGACTATCGATGGGACATTTCTGTGAGAAAACTATTCAGAGCAGAGGAAGCTGGGAAATACAACCCAGAAAGCAGCAGTGAATGGCCACTCTGAATGGCCAGTTTCTTCTGAGGCCTGTGACTTTAAAACAAACATTGCTTTTGGCTTCCCTTCCCTCCGTCTCCCTCCACTTGCAGTTAAATCAGGTTTAGAAAGGGGACGAGAGAGAGAAAAAGAAATCACGTCTTCCTTTAGACAGAACGTCTTATTGTTTTTTTTTAGGCAGAATTAAGATGCACAAGGGGAAGAAAGAGCCAGCTCTCTTGCAAGTCTCTTTATTGACTCTGGGTAATCTTGACTCCACAGAAAATCCTTAAGCAGCTGGCCGCAAACCTTTCGGCTGAATGCACAAGCATACAATATCTCGCTCCAGCCCTGAGGCTGTATCCCCCGTCTCCCCGCACACATACACAAACACAGTCTCTATCCACACCCCTCCAAGTCTTCCCTTCATCCCTCTGGTGGCTCTCTGAGCCAACTGGTCTGGAAAAGGCAGGATTTGTTGGTTGGGAGAGGCGACTGGTGCCAAGAACAACACAAGCTCTGGGTCCTCTGGGAGTGCGGCAAATTGGTCTTCAGAAAGATACAGCCCGGTCAATGTCACTCGGGTCCAATTCGGAGGCCGGGACTTCAGGGTAAGACTCAGGGTGAAACCAGAGAAGGCTGGAGCCAATTCTGCTCAAATAGACAAGCTTCACCATGAAGTGGGATGGGAATTTGACTGAGCTCTAAAGTAATTGATTTCCTGTGTAAACAGGCAGCTGGTTGAGGAGTTGTTTTAAAAGTGTAAAGCAATAAGTGTTAGTGGTCAACCTCAACTTGGCTAGACGGATGCTCAAGCCCAACGAATGCAGTGTTGAAATTCTGTACTTACCACAAGCTAGGGGTAGGCAGTATCACCAAAATCAGATATATTTGCTGGAAGATCAACAACAAAAAAGTTTTAATATGTAATTTTAAAATGAAAGGTTCTTATAACAAACATCCCTTAAAATGAGTTCTGCCATGTCTTGACTTGTTTAGGACATTTCTTTCAACTCCCTCATTAGCCTTTAAAATTAAAGGATCGATGTACTTCCACTTAGCATATTTGGATTGTACTTCATACTAAATTGCATCTAAAACTACCGCGCAATAGCTTTAAAAGAAACAAATTAGTTTGAAATGCATGATTAAAGCTTGTCCCGTTCATAGTGTATTAGTCAAATGGACACAAACATCTTAATTATTTAAGATCTGCTTTGTTGGTGACATCACAGCACAGGCCATTCAATTAGATATTATAGCACTAGAATATATTGACCATATATGTGATATGCATTATTACCTTCTCCACATCAAATAGCGCTAGACGCTGGATGACACCTTGTTTGAAGTTTTGATGTTTGATCGAGGTGTGTTTGATGCTTTCAAAAGGGTGGGGGAGGATGTCGGTCATAAAAGAAAGGAGAAACCCACTTTGCTCAAGTTGTGAGGCATCTTTTGAAGTGACAGGCCAATAGGAAAAGGAATCAATGGTCACATGACTGCTTTTTGAGTTGAATGACACATTCAATAATGAGGAGCATGTTACTCTTATAGATTCAATAAATATTGATTACACAGAATCAGATGTTACATGAAAGCAAAAGGTTGTTTTGGAGGTTGTGGTTGAAAGGCAATTCCATGATATATTCAGTGTTTACTTTAAAACTGTTGCTCTCCAAATGAAGATACTAATAATTGAATGAAGATAATGTTAACTACTTTGAAAGCTTAAAATGATCCAGTCTTTGAGAAAACAGTCTGAATGATTTGATCTGAGTTTCAAACTGCTTTGGATTGCTTAGCTTGCCAATTAGACTCAAAAGAGTGAACCATTTGCCAATGGGGCATAGCTAGTTCATACTGTAAAACAAGTACACTACTTGGTTGAACAAGTAGTTTGCTACTGGAAACTCTACCCTATTTAAAAGTAGAGCTGCTGTCAAATGCAGTGTAGGTAAGCTAGTGGCGTCGCTACATGTAGTTCTCTACTCCACAACACTGGATATATCACTCACTATATCAGGTTACAAAATTCAGTGCATGTGGCATCCTGTCAGTGTTATGTCTGTGTCAGTCCTTTTTACCTTTCACCTCAACAACCTTGATAAAAACTCTATCTAAAAGTCTTACAAATGTAAATATGAAGGTGGATAAATGTTGAATAGGCAGAGGTGTTAAGAGAAGCGATGGGACTGATTATTTTTCTTCATACATGGACAGCAGTAAGTCAGATGTGTAGATGGGTAGAACTCAGACAGGGGCGTTTAAGATAAGCCACTGTGATTCTACTATGCATGCAAAATCCTGCTCAGACACGCAGAACGCACAGGCATGCTTTAACTCATGGCCAGCGGAGCTTGTTGCGACTTAAAAAGTCTTTGAAGTGCTTCTTTAGCACACATGCAGAGTAATTGGAGGATAGGGGACAGCTTTCCAATTAATAGTAAGAACTGTTTGCTCCTCAAGTGAAAGCAAAGAACTACAATTAATGACACAAAACGTCAACCACTCAAAGCTGTTGTAGAAGTAGGCTTAATCTCCTTCACTTGAAGAAAAGTGTTTTTCATGAATGTTCATGAAAATTGGGAGGGTTTTGAAGGATGGAAGAGAAGGTGCAGTGAAACATGAGGCAAAATCTTTTATTTGAGACAGTGTGTTTGCATATTCTCCTTAAATGATTCATTCAGATTGAACATTCTGTCAATTAATCATCCCCATGCATTTTCCGTATTACTTAATTCCGTCTATAGAAAATTAAAAAAAAAAGTTTACAAGTTTGTCTAAAGTGTTATTCTTTATGCATCCAAATCATAGTGACCAGAAACTAATAACCCCCAAAAGCATAATAGTCCATAGCACTTGTGCATTATGTTTTCTGAAACCATACACTAGCTTTTTTTTCCTTTTTTCTGTGACTTCAATTTGCATTGGTTCTCATGTCATGTGACTGATCACTGAGCAGCAAGTCTGAAGATATGCATGTGCAAATGAGTTTGGGGGAGTGGGGGTTAGTATGGTCATACTTTAGTTTGAGGACACATTTTCACTGTTAACTAACTTTAAACCATGACTTTTGCCTCAATAAACTCCTAATTTGCTGCTTATTAATAGTTAGTAAAGTAGTTGTTTAAGTTTTAGTTCACCCAAAAATGAAAATGCTGTCATTAATTGCTCACCCTCATGTCGTTCCAAGCCCGGAAGACCTTCGTTCATCTTCGGAACACAAATTGAGATTTTTTTTATGCATTCTGAGAGCTCTCTGACCCTTCATAGACAGCAATGCAACTGCAATCTTTCCAGGTCCAGAAACGTAGCATGGATATCGGTAAAATAGTCCATGTGACATCAGTGGTTCAGTTGTAATTTTACGAAGCTATGAGAATACTTTTTGTGCGCAAAGAAAACAATAATAACAATTTATTCAACAATTATTGTCCCTGAGTTACGTCTTCCGCAATTTTGGAAGATGAATGAAGATCTTCCGGGTTTGGAACGACATGAGGGTGAGTAATTAATGACAGAATTTTCATTTTTGGGTGAACTAACCCTTTAAGTTTAGGTATGGGGTAGAATTAAAGCAATCTAAAATATGGTGATGCATAATAAGGCATTAATATGTGGTTTATACTGCAAGTACTAATAAATAGCCAATACGCTAGTAATATGCATGCTAATAAGCAACTAATTAATAGTAAGAATTGGTCCTTAAACTAAAGGGTAACACTTTATTTTAGGGTCTCTTAACTAGTTGCTTATTAGCATGCATATTACTAAAATATTAGCCATTTATTAGTAGTAATAAAGCACATATTAATGCCTTATTCTACATGACCTTATTCTACATCCCTAATCCTACCCAATACCTAAACTTAACAACTACCTTATTAACTATTAATAAGCAGCAAATTAGGAATTTATTGAGGGAAAATTTGTAGTTAATAGTGAATGTGTTCCCTATTCTAAAGTGTTACCAACTAAAGTGTTACCAAAATCTACATCAAATAGCAACTAAAATGTCAATCTGTTCCACATACAAAGTTATGACTTCAGTAGACAGAGTTCTCAAGTCACATGGATTACTTTTATGATGTTTTACTTTCATGAATCTTGAGGTCACTTTCATTGCGTGGAAAATTGCACAAAGGATCTGCTGAACTTGTTGTTGTGTGTTGACCACAGACGGAATAAAACCATATGGGTTTGGAACAGCATGCGGGTGAGTAAATTCTTACAGAATTAGATTTGTTTGGATTTCAGTGAACTATTCCTTTCACCTTAAGTTCTTTGAGATCTAAAATCTTCCTTTCATAATGAGTAATGTTGTATTATTTTTCAAAATTGTAAGGGAGTTGCTCTCGTAGATGAACAGATTTTTCTCCTGGCTGATGCAAAACATTGCATTTAAACATCTAAAAGATTAAATTGCAAAGTTAATGTTGTAAAATATACACAGACAAAACTTCACATGTTCACTAATGGTAGAAGCTTTTCCCTATCTTTCAATGGGGGTCCTGTCTGCATAATGCACCTCCAATTGCCGTTTAAATAGTGGCACATTCTAGTGGAATGTAATAAATCAGCAGTGAGATTTTTCCTTCTTCCCAGCAGTCCCCACTCTCTCCAGCTCCTCAGATGGCTTCAAAGAGCAGGTATCCCACAAGACCCCAGGGGGCCCATGATTGAAAGCTCGGAAGGATGGACTGACTGCCAAAATCTTATAAAGAATGTAACAGAAGATACATACATTATTCATATTAAATTTTAATGCCCGAGGTACATTCACAAACACGGGGGGAAATGGGGGGGGAGAGCAAAAAGACTTATTGAAAAATTTCACAGTCCTTGTTGGGGACTTAAAAATTTGTTATGCCAACAAAAAGTTGTTTGCATAAAGCGCCTATTAAATGCTGTCAGGTTTTTCTTTCTGCCTTTTTGACTTTGAATATGGAAATCAGGTAGACTGAGATGAGAGGACACCACGGTTCACAAGGGCCAAAGGTGCTATAACACACTTCTGACTGCTTTATCCAGTCACAGTCAGTCGGATAGAAAGG
>NW_015629521.1:1404575-1412858 GCF_001515625.1 Sinocyclocheilus rhinocerous
TGAATACATTTCATTTCTATAGATTAGGTGTGACAACTTCAAATATTGGGGGAATCTTGGGCGTAAAAGGCTTGAGCGATTTTGCCCTCCACTGGGAGGTTTCCAGATGTCAGACTACCAAACGATTAGCATGGCACACACATTAATAGGAGGAGGCAGACGCATATGCCACTGCTGTGAGGAGAGAGCAGCTTCCCTGCAGGCCTGGTCAGCCCAGCACTGCAATCCACTCTTCACTCACACGGAAAATCAGTTTCCCTTGCTATGCTACGCTGTCTCAAAGATGTCGCCACATAATCAACTGATATCAAACTGCCTCGGAATGGCTAACTCTGTCTCATTGGAAAGGATAAATAGGGCAAACCCCTGTTGGCCGAGCAAAGTAAATTGATTCTAGATTGATTTGCACATTACCATTGATTATGCTGGCTTGACAAAGCCAACAAACTGCCATTGTGTAAACTTGGTTTAGTGTTCATTCTAAATCTCAAAACCCTTCCTGATTCCAAGGCCTTCATAACTTTTGAGCAACAATTTACACCCAACAAACTCAGATCTGGCACAGTAGACTTTTCTGACTTTGTCTATCGATCGATGCCCCCAGAATACATTAGCAATCACATCTATGCATTTGTCTATATAGCTATATAGACTTTGTCAAGCCAACATTCAAAGCTAGTCTTGTTTACCGACTGACTGGTTTGTCTATCAATCACTACTTGCAATTTACAGAGAACGTATCGCAGAGTTCATCATATGGTTCTTTGAAACCAGGAATAATTGCATCACAGATTAGTCTTGTACGTATTTTGCCTGAACAATCATCAGCCTCCCAGGTGCAACGGTGTGAAATGAATTTGTCATCAGCTTTAAAGCTTTTTGTGACAGGTCGTTTGAAAGTCAGACGGGCTGCTCGATGTGATGGGTGGCTTTCCCGCTGCTTAGCTTCTCTGCAACCCAGCAGGTTTGAGGATTAAATTTAGGGCTCCTGTCAAAGCCGGTGACAGGCCTCAAAGGGGCTTCTCCCCCGATCCCTGTTATTATTGCACGGGGGATATGTTCCATCGCCCTCTATTAGCAGCCAGAGGTACTCCGGTAAGATGGTGTAATGTGCTTTGGGCTTAGGCCTATGTCATTCACTCTTACCCAGGCCATGACAGTGCAGGGGCTAGGTCGATTTGCTGCGCCTTGCTGTTACTTACATGTTCAAAGTGAAGATGGGGCTCTGTCACAAGTCTGAAGTTTGTTGTGAGATCCTCTTAGTGATGGATGGATGACATTACATTGAGTATCGTGGAGGGATTATTGTCAAGAATGCCACAGCAAACGGACCACACAATAGCTTTTAATAGAGTCCTAAGTGTCATTTAATGGATGCTTTTGCACAGAGCCCAATGACATATTTCAGCTTAATTTTGGCAGGGTAAATCTAGCAAGCTAGTCAACACTGTTGAGCGGAAGCTTATGGCACAATACTCCCTGAAATGGCTTTAGTGAGATTCCTAGGATTATTAATAATATTTCAATTCTGAAAAATGACAAGCCAAAAAGGGGTATAAATATTGTTATGGGGTTAGTCTCTCTCTCACTCTCTCTTCAATTAGAATCATGCGAGTAGTTATTTTCTTGTTTTATTTGTTAACTAGCTAGTTAGTGGCTTTTGACGAATTAATGTATAGCAGTCGTATTTGCATGTTGTGGGGGAACTGCAAAATGCTAATTGGGACTTTTAATTGTTTTGTAGTGTTGACAAGAGTTAACTGCATATAAATGGTTGCATTTCAATTATAACTTTACACATAGTTTCAAAGACTGTTAACAACTAATAATGACAGCAAAGTGCCGTCTATCAAAGAGAAAAAGCCACATTCAATGTAGCTGGATGCAAATGTATTAGAACAAAGAACAGTAAATTTGCTGCCTTTGTTTCTTTTAACTCTTCATTTATTTTTTTGGAAATCATGTTAATTATCCAACCCAGACTCACTGAAAATGTGTGCTTGTGGCAAAATGTCTGCCAACAACAAAATTACGTGCATTAAAGAATGTTTCACGGACATTTCAAAGTGAAATGTCCAGTAAGTGGCGCTAAACATGCTTTCAACCGTGGCCACGTTTTTATTACATTCGTAAAGGCATGTATTGCTGCATTTTTATTATGTTGCTTCAGTTATGTATTGCAAAGGTTCAGAATCGAAATGTCAGGGAATGCTGTTAAAAGATTAATGCTTTGTCGTGTTGGAAAATAACATACCCCCCTACACCAAACCCAACCCTAAACCTACCCCAGGTGTTAAATGGATAGTTCACCCAAACATGAAAATTCTGTCATGAATTACTCACCCTCATGTCGTTCCAAACCCATTAGACCTTTGTTCATCTTTGGAACACAAATTAAGATATTTTTGATAAAATCTGAGAGCTTTCTGACCTTCCATAGGCAGCAATGTAACTGAAATGTTCCCAGGCCCAGAAACGTAGTAAGGACATTGTTAAAATAGTCCATGTTAATGCTGTTTCAAGGTGGGCCAGAGGGACACTGCCTTTAGCGATATTAGCTGTATAGCATCAAAAGCTATCTCAAGAGGAACCGCTCAAGAACAAGATTCTATAGGATATCCAAAACTAACAAAATACTGAAAGATTGTAGCAAGAACTCTTAAGACTGAGGCTGTGACCTGAAGCGGTGCTTAGCAGTAGCAGTTAGCACAGGTTTAACGCTTGTATTCCCCTTTCCACTACTAGCTCCTTCAGTCAGTTCCCTGGGCCAGTGTTTGCCATTGAACCACAAGTACTTGTTCAGTCCCCTTAAGTTGGGTTTGGTACTACGCCCCTATAAGAAAATCCTTGGGAAAATGTTTGTAAGGTTAATGAATTGCCAATCAGTATTTACAGCAAACACAGGGTTGCCAGCTGCTGTGGCTAGCCTTGAAGTCAGCCACCCCGGGGTCACCGCTTGGTAGAGGCACGGACAATGCTGTTGATTGGAATAGCAAACATTAGCTGCTGAGATTCGGGGGTAAAAGAGAGGAGACTAGTTAAATGCAAGACCATGACGTACTGTGAAAAAGGCTAAGGAGCACTGCGGGAGAAAAGACTGAATATATTAATGAAAGAAAAATTGCTTGAATTATGATTTAACCCCAGTACATTTGAATTAACACTAAATAAGAGTCATCATTAAACTGTGATCTAAGCAATTAATTAATTTATTTTTTTTTCAGAAAATGGATTTAACAATATGGCATTAACTCTTTGCAAGATATTTAGAGTTTTGTTTGAAGAATTCAAAAGCAGAACTGTATATTCCAGCTTTTGTTTTCTGGGTTGTATCGGTTAAAGGGGTAGTTCAACCAAAAATAACAATTTTCTGTCATTAATTACTCAGCCTCGTGTCGTTCCAAACTCGGAAGACCTTCGTTCATCTTCGGAACACAAATTAAGATATTTTTGATGAAATCCGAGAGCTTTCTGACCCTGCATAGACAGAAATGCAACTACCATATTCAAGGACCAGAAACGCAGTAAGGACAATGTTAAAATAGTCCATGTGACATCAGTGGTTCAACCATTGAATTATGAAGCTATGAGAATGCTTTTTGTGCGGAAAAGGAAACAAAAATAAAGACTTTAATGAACGATTTCTAAACAAGGAGCAGCGCATGTGTGACACAGAAGAGAAGAATTGTTAAATAAAGTCATAATTTTTGTTTTCTTTTCACACAAAAAGTATTCTTGTAGCTTCATAAACTTACGGATAAACCACTGATGTCACATGGACTATTTTAACGATGTCCTAACTACCTTTCTGGGCCTTGAACATGGTAGTGCTGCCTATGCAGGTCAGAAAGCTCTCGGATTTCATCAAAAAACATCTTAATTTGTTTTCCAAAGATGAACGAAGGTCTTACGGGTTTGGAACGACATGAGGGTGAGTAATTAATGACATAATTTTCATTTTTAGGTGAACTGTCCCTTTAAATAATCAACACATTACTTTTCAATGGATAGAAATTCTGTTCACAAAGTATCCACTCATATGCTCATTCTGATTCTATAAAACCCTGGTCTGTTTTTGTCGTATCATTTTTTTTGATTTATCAGCTCCCAAACTCCACATTTAAAAACACAAAACTGTATTTGACCTCTTCCCGTCTAAGTGGGCAGTTCTTGGCAAGAATAAGATGCAAAGTGGACATGCTGACAGTCAAATGTCTGAAAAGTCTAAAATCAAAGCTTGCAGGGATAACATCCATAAACACACTCAAATTACACAGCTTATAGACACTAAAATTATACTGTACAGAATCAGGGGACAGGAAATACAATAACATATACTTTGAGAAAGCCAAAGAGCCAACTAGAGGTAGGATAGCAAGCAAAAGTAGAGTTTCTAAATTTCCAATGTTGGTCTAAACCAAAAATGAGACCAATACACATAATATTCTTAAGTATTGACCCCATTACATCCTTTTAAACATGCACACACTGATTTAGCTTGTCCTAGTGCAAATGGAGCAGAATACTAAATGTGCTAATGTGTTTAGAAAAGCAATTCAAGAGCTTGTCTTCAAATCAATCCAGTTTAAAGTTCAATATCACACAAAGCTGACGAAAGGTTTCCAGTAGCCCTTGTTTCATAAAACCACTTTAAGGCCATTTTGAATCTCAACAGTTTACTCTCAGCTCAGAATAAATGGGGCATATTGACTTTTTTCTTTTTTTTTTAAAGAGAAATCTCCGGAAAGCCAGCAAATCCCACTTATGGAGCACATTTAAAAAGAGAAAGCCCATTAATTGGGTTTTAAATGAGGCGAGCTACCTCTCTCCCTGGCTAGAGTCGAGGGGCCCTTTTAGGTTTCGCGAGTGGGGTGGAGGGCTCTGCGCACCTTACTGCGTCCTCCCGGCCTTCGCTTCCATGGTGGGGCAGACAATGAGCTAGCTGTGTCCCCCACAGACAAGGCTCTGGCCTGGAAGGCCATACCCATTGCTCTGGGGGCGGAGGACTAATTCAGGATGGGTAAAGGGAGGGGGCTTGCACACTGTGGGAACAGCCCCGTCGTCGGCCGACGGACAGCAGAGAGGCCAAAGCCGCTCATCATTTGCAATTCAGATCATGAGCAGCCAGTCCGGGAATCAATGGTGCTGTATTAATCTGCCGACTGCAAATGTCATCTGCATTTTGATTCTTGACCCCCTTTCTGACGCTCCCCACACTGGGGCCATTGTCCTGTGGGGGCCACCCCTCGCTGTGTTCTCGCGTTCCCTGCCCAAAGTCCCACATTAGCCAGGCAAAACCCACAAGCCGCGCTGCCTTTCAGAGCAGCCCCAGTCGCTGCTATTTAGCCGTGTGTTCTGCAGGTCTCTCACAGCCCCATAAAGGAATTAGGAGCGCGAGACAAAGCTGAAATACCAGTCGCTATTTGGAAAGCTAAATGGCGCTAACCTTTGTGGCCATTGTGACATATAACAATTTGTGTCACAAATCTAGTTAGAATGTGATGGTAAATCAGAACAAAACAAAAAATGGCAAAAGTCACAGCAGTTGGAGCACGTTAGCATGATGAATGCCATGGCCAAGGGAACAAAAAGGGATGAGAATGAGAAACAAACGACGATAAGAACCATATAAGAAAACACACATTTGTTTTGTTGTTTTTATTGGATTTGTGCTAATTGCTTACGGTTTAGCAACACTCTTTAGCTATTAAAAAAAAAAGTAGATATAGGGTTATAGTTGTTTCATAACCACATTGCACTTTGTAGGTTTGTTTGTGCTGTTTTGAGCAATGAGTTTTATGTTTTATGCCAGTTCTCAGACATATCAACAACTTATTTACTTAAGGTATTGATAATAAAATGCAATTAAATTATACAATTATCCAACAAACAAACAAAAAGTAATGATAATGAAATACATACATGCATGCATACATAAATCGCTAATAAACACTAGCCAAATATATTAATTTAATACGCTGCTATTATTGACTTTCATCCCTCCTGGGGGAGAGAGAGAGAGAGATTAATTCTGAGAAATTTCATGTCATCTAGGAATATCCAAAAGAGGTCATATTAATTAATTACCTATTCATATGACTCACAAATTCAGATCTTTTGATGGTGTTTACAAGCAAAATTATGTAGCTTTTGAATTAGCCATTTAAAATAATCTACGCTCAAGTCTCTTCTTTCACATCTTTCATCTAATGCTCGAAACTTTGAAAAGAAACAGACACACACAAGCACACAATTGTGATAACCAAACAGACAACCTGACTTTTAAATTACAGAAGCTCAATAGAATAAACAACAAATCCAACATATAAATATACCAATTTTGTTAATGCATTTGTCTAGTTTTGATTGACTAAATACCCATGTATTTATGTATTACTGTTACAGTTTCATCATGAGGTCAAAACATACTCTACACAACAAGTATTTATAACAGCCATGATCGCTTGGGCAAATGCATTGCACCATTAATGGATTCTACGCACTGTCTTCTATCTACATGTTTTCTGCTAAAATCTCAGTGGCTACTGTTGTATCATAGCAAACTATGGTAATAGCAAACATTTCCTGTCATAATTTGTTTTACTAATTTAGTAAATTTACACTAACTACAACAAGACAAAAACATAAAATAAAAAATCCTAATGTGCAACAGAAACAAAAACAGCATAATTTAACTAAACATTATGACTCAGGTGGTTCAGCTGTAAGTGTGGCATTAAAATCACTGATAACACAGTTTTTACATTGCTAAATGACACTATTATCAAAACAGCTGCGGTGATGCCACACTAATGGAAAATGTACTCAAGTTAGCAAATAATGTAGTTAAGTTTAGTCAGATTCTCTCCAAAACTGCTAAAAACGTCATGTACTTGCCATAACCTAGAAGACCACAAACCAAACACAAAAAACACCAGGGGCCTCATGCATAAAACTTTACGTAGATTTCATCCTAAATGTGTGCGTACA
Organism: Sinocyclocheilus rhinocerous; assembly: GCF_001515625.1. Taxonomy (NCBI): domain Eukaryota; kingdom Metazoa; phylum Chordata; class Actinopteri; order Cypriniformes; family Cyprinidae; genus Sinocyclocheilus; species Sinocyclocheilus rhinocerous. Next base: position 1,411,566 of record NW_015629521.1, read on the forward strand.
CAAAAAAGCTAGATTTTGAGCACGTTCAAAAGTTTTCAGATTTATAAAGCCATGCGTACACCAGAACCTGCGCAAAATTCCCTTTGTAATACCCAGTCAGCAGAAGACGTACATTAATCTCCACCCCGTCTCCTCCCCGAAATAGCCATATATGGAGCTTACAATGCCTAGTTTTAATATGCATAATGTCATATGCATATAATTTCCATGCATATTCCTTCCACGTGACACCATGTTTAACGCAGTTAAGGGTACAAAACATTAGGAAAATATGAGATACGGACTATAAATGTGTTTTGAGACATCACATTGCTATTCAAATGTATGCAATTTTGCGTATAATGTAAACATATATTTTAGAATGTTTATAGCCTGATAAAAATTTTGTGGTGAAGTAAATACTACATGAAAACAAATGTAATTTCTACATTAAATAATTTAGTTCAGGCAAGAATTAAAAAAAAATTAAGTAAATTCTATATTAGTACTCAATTTAAGCTAGTAGAAATTAAAGTTTGAACGTATAAGTATATTTTACTTGGAATTGTTTGTTATGTTTACAAGGATTCTTTAAGTAAATATCAAAGTTATCATCCCGTATATCCCATCATGCACTGGGGCATGAATAATTTAAAAAAAGTTACATTTTTCACTGTTTTCGAGTTGTATTTACACTGTTTTATGGTTGATTTTGTCGTTAGGTTTAGTAACTTACTGTTTTGTGACATCTGGAGTTCATTTTCTACTCAAAATTACCCATTCGTACTCAAACACTATTCACTGATTGTTACCGTCATTGAGTATGGTGTACCAAGTATTGAGTTCTCTGTGTTCATTTGGGTAATAATTCAATTGAGTGGACATATTATCTTAAAAGGATAACAGTCTGTATACTTGCTTACAGATATTAATGAATTCAATACGTAAGTTTTACCTAAAATATATGTGTGCGAAAACTTACAAAAGAAAGAAAAATTAAGTGAATCTTACTTACTGTTTTTTTTTCAATGCAGTAAATTACTGTTATTTAACAGCACACTTTTTTACAGTGATACGCATTACTTAAGTAAAATTTACAAACAAAGAGTCCATAAAATTTACTGGGAATTCCCAAGTAAACTTAACTTAAAAATGTATATTTAAAGCTACTAATAATTATGTTTAGGCTTTTACTTGTCAATTTTTTGTAAATTAACTAGCCTTTTCTGAGTGAAAATTGTTTCCAAGCTTTTTTCAAGTAAATCCTACTCCACATTTTTTTCAGTGTATATTTTAATGGAAAGAGATAGGCCT
>NW_015629521.1:1412884-1424430 GCF_001515625.1 Sinocyclocheilus rhinocerous
GTACAGCGTTACCGGGGAAACCGCTATTTTTACCGCTCTAAACGTAGCACCTAGTGGCAAAGAATGAATTTGCATTTTCATTCAGACCAAGTTTGACTAACGCGAAAAGACCAACAAGTGGGCGGGCAATATGCTAATGTTTCATGTTTACGTCAACACGAAACGGCTTGGGATTCGTTTTAAAAACGACTCGTTTCAATGACTCAGAGTCAACTCTTTCTTTTGAGAGACAATAACTACATACACGGTGCACTTTCAGTTGTAAAACTTTGCAAAATGTTTTGATTCACTTAGAGCTGTGTTACACACTGCATGAAAGGTAATTTTCAAAAATCCATAATAGGGGCACTTTAAATCGCATACCACGGGAAAATTGTTCGAAAGCAGCACATCCACTGCAAATATTTCTGTTTAAATTCATATTAAAATGTTGTAATTTCTGGATAATAATTTCATGAAATTTCTGTGCTTAACTTCATTAGTAATTTGTCATATTTAAACTAAATGTGTATGTCAAATGTAAAACAGACTTTAAAATCATTCTGTTTGCTTATTTCGCTCCCTCCAGTAAAAGTGTGCATACGCATGGTCTAGAGTGTCCGTACGGTGCGCACATATTTACGTCTAGTTTATTTTTTATAAATCCCGATATGTGCGTGAAAAATTGCGTACGCACATTTCCATGCCCATTTTGTGCGTACGCAATGTTTATACATCAAGCCCCAGCTGTCCACAGGGGCCAAATGTTATTTCGAAATCCTGATGTTGCAGGTCTTTTCTCTAAGGCATCATTCTGTTACTGACTGGATTTATCCTGTGGCAACACTCGGACCCCAACCGAGAATAAACATATAGATCCTCCTATAGGTGAGACACCAAGGGACCCGGGCATTAAAATTTAGGCAGTGCACACTCATAAAAGGCTCTGGTTTTGAGCACTACTGAACAGAAAAGCACAGTATGGTTATGTTTTAACAGCACAAGCCTGTATCATATGCAAAATCATTTCATTGTATTAGCAGCGATTTGCTAAAGCGCCATTACTATTGCTAATACTTAAAACTAGGGATTTTAACAAACTCCAAACTATATTAAAATTCTGCATTTTGCCCTGTTTGTGCTGCAGACCTCGATTCTATGTGGCTTGTTGAAGAAAATGAGTTGCCCTTATAGTTTTTCTGCAGTTCTCTGTGTTTGTATGCTAGGGGTTCGAAGTATACAGACTCCATCTACGCTACTCCCTGAGAGAGAAAAATGGGGGAAAGAAAAAAAAAAAAAGTGTGTTAGCCAAGGTTACAAAGTGCATGTTCCCTCTTTCCTCGCTGTCGTGAGCAACACAAATGAAGAGTCTCCCAGCTCACAGCGCCTCACTGCTGGTCTGCTTCCGTATGGTAATGATATACAGTGCATTAACTCAGTCTGAAAGGCTTAATTTGGGAGACTGTGGGCCCCGTCTATTTATGTTTCCTGCACAGTAACACCGCGCTCAGGTTCAGGCAGCAAGAGCAGCAGACTTGTGTTTATTTATGAGAGCTTCTTCCTTCATTCGCTCTCAATCATTCATGAGGCTGGAGTGGAAGGCCAAGTCAACCCCAATCCAATTCAATTCAAACCATTGCTGAGGAAGAGAAAGCTGAAAACACAGGCAATTTACTTTCCCGCCCAAATCCAAATGACCCCAAAGATAATGACTTGATCAATAAGTAATGCTTGCTATGTGTGTGGCCCTTTTCGGAGGACGTTTCTTATTTTGTCGAACCCAAGTTACAACCTTTAAAAACACAGATAGAGTTTGATTGACGTGACCACCACTGACACTCATGCAATCTTTATGCGCCTCATATTTTAGGAGATGATTACCCACTCATTCAATAAATAATTGTCTGTGTTAAGTCTTACGAGCTAACCTGATAACCTGTGCAGTGACAATGCTCATAATTCCGTCCAGACCTCCTTATCCGATTAAGTCAAACATCAGCTGTTTGGTAATCCGTTCCGAAGTAATGAATGGGGAAAACAAATCACACCCATGTTAAATAAATTTAAATGTTCCTGTAAGTTCAACAACATGGAAATTGTCTGGCAATCAGAACAGTGAATCTTAAAAAGTTCAAATACATACAGATAACTGTGGAGAACGTCTTCATTAGCATAAAATGCCCTGTTTATGCCTTACAAACCTTACAGATTTAACCGCATGTTTGATATTATAATGGGTTTTTACAAAGCATTTGTGTGAAATGTTCAACAGTGTCTAAAGAGTTAACGTTGGCCTGTGTTATTCCTGAGTTTTATACTTATATGGACTCTATCAATAAATAAATACAAATGAATATTACTGCTAATAATACAGACTTTTAGTTTGTCAGCCCACTTATGCTGTGTTTAATTAAATTCTAATGGTCAAACTAAATGTACACAAGCATAGCATTGTTTCCTATTTGGTTGTTGGGAATCTTTTTTTGTTGACAGTCAAACACCTGCTAAGCTAATGCTAACATCGCCATTTTGTTTCTTTGTGGGTCTTTTTCCAAAGACACTTTCAAAATGTATAAATTCAAGCCACTTACTTTGTTGCAAAGTAGCGAAATGTCACAGCCAGTCATAGCAGTCAACATGGTTCTTCTTCTTCTCTCGAGTTTTTTGGCGGATTGGCAAACCAACGTTAAAGGTGCATGTTCACCACCTACTGGTCTGGAGTGTGCAATTTACAACCAAGCATTATTATTATTATTATTTAGAGTGTATAGTGAGTTGAGATGTCAAATGACATTTTCATGGCGGTTCAGGGAAATAAATCATGACATATTTTTTGTATACTGAGAGTATAGGCCTACTATATAGAAATGACCTCAAAGTTTGCGCATCTCATATTTTGCAGATGTTCTACCAAAAACAGTTTTTTAAATACTTACCTTTTTGACTAGCCTCTCATAAACTCTTATGACACAGAGTATGAGTATCAACCACTATGGAGACAGTATGATAATAAAAACCTCATACACTAAAAGTGCAATCAACTTCCAGCTGAACCAGCACACTCCATAAATCACTTCTTTTTTTGTGCTTCATTGCTAGCTAAACCCAGCACTCCCTGCCAAAACGACAAGAACTATGTATCACTTTGGCCATTGTAAATGCTAATTTATGGCTTGAGTGGATGCGCATGAGTTGTCCCAAACCAATACAATGATGTGTGGAAATATAAACAGAGCAGGAAATTCAAATGTCTGGAATGACACTTAAGGCTGATAGTACATCTGTCATCACGTCTATATTTACTGTAACATGTTTATTGCCTTTAGCATGTCCCAAATGCTACAGCACACTTAGCCTAGCCTAGGTACTGTTAGTGACTTTTAAAAGCATTTTTAGATTACATTTCCACAGGACCAAAAGTGCCCATAAGAAACACCCAAATACGAAAAACTGAAACAATGCATTTATTGTAAAAGCCGCTACATTTGTTGAAATCAGGATGGCATTTGTTATTTCGGGGGCTGATATAAGCCAGAATGGAGAACCCCACTCACCACATGTTGAGTACTTAAGCCCCGAGAGGGCCGTGCGGCTGCCCTTCCAATAAGACTGTGCACTGTGCCTTGTAATTAGAGCGGGATTCTGGAGGGTTGCTTCCGCCACTTGAAGACAAGATTTGACAAATGGCACAGCTGCACACAAAAGTTTTGAAAATATTTTGTAGTGGGGCTTTGCCAAGTCCCAGGGAAAGAGTAACAGCATCTGTCCAGTGGCACTCGGGAAGTTGGGAAATTCTTCTTGCTTTCCAACAGCGGGGATGGAGTATGTCACCAGTTTTATGGAAAGGTTGTCCAAATTTCCTTTATCCAAATGGCACTTGATTGTGCAGTGGAGCCTTAGGCAAAGGATGGCGGTATGTGAAGTGTGGACAAATGGTGTGGTCAGCGAGAGACAGAGCAATGCACACCAACTGAGATAAGCCTATTAAACTAGGGTATGCAACACAATCTGCCTTGGCATTGTTTCACGGATACGTAACCCAGGTCACATTGTCTCATTGAGGCATCAGGACAACAGAAAGCAGTGATTAAGAATAAGATGGATTGCTGACTCTTAGGGTCAGCTATGTTTGAGTGTTTGCTGTCGTTGTTTGCCTAAGAAACTCCTCGTCTTCGTCTGCTTTTGATACCATCTGTGCGGGAATGAGAAAGAGGATATATTGTCCAAACAGGGACCTGCAGTGACTGACCGCCCCACCGAAGCGTTAATTAGAAAACCATTGTAGCTTCCAGCACGGCCCCACTTTTTTTTTTCTCAGAAAGTTTAAAGTTCGACTCCAAGTGCCAAGCAAAACATGCCGTAATGGACATTTTCTGCCCGAGCAATTATGTGAAATGCAACTGCCCTTCAGTTTGTTTATCATGGTTGATGGCAGAGTAAATGCCGCTCCTGGGCAGAGGACAAAAGTTCAAACTCTGGTTCTATTTGTCTGTTTGTTTTTCTTTGTCCGAGTGCTCCAAACATGTCTTTATCTACTCAGTACTCTCATGAAAATGTTATAATTTAGACATGTCATTTTATAGTGGACAAAACTTAAAAACATTACAAGCGAAATGGCTCTTGACCACTTTATGACATGGCTTTGTGGAGGCCTAAGAACTGCCAACGTGCAGCCCAGATGAGAATACTTAACGTGCGCTCTTGCTGTAGTTGCGTAGTATCAAACTTAATTGCTGCAGGGGGCGATAGAGTCACCTTCAGATGTTAAACCAAAAGCGATATCAATCAGGTAAGTTTCTATAAAAACATTTTAAACAAAGTTGCCTAGCAGTATTTTCTTTAAACTGTTGCTAATCCTTCACGCTGATTCATTTATGGTAATTCCTGCTATAGCGCCCTTGCAGTAGCCTTGAGAATCTTAAGTGGTCAGACATATTTTCGAAAGAATCAACACACAAAATCAAACTGGTGTAGGCAGACATATCTGCATTCATGTACTTGCATAAAGTGTGGGTGTGTTCGCGCCATGTCGTAATTACCGTAATTATGAGATACCGATTTGTAAAAAGCATTCACGTCCTCGTAGAACTCTTAATTACGACTTATAAAATGGGAATTTTCTGAGAGCTACGATTTGTACCATGTGACCACTGTACCACCTGACTGCCTCAGATTAATTTAGGCGCTATGTTTGGGCATTAATATTGTTGCCACAGAAATTATAATTCCGAGTCCATGGACGTGAACAGTTCCGATAAGAATGTCACGTGTCGTCATCTTGAAATGATGGTAATTATGACATGGCGCGAACACAGCATATGTCCAGGGTTGTAAACTCTAGCAAAGACATAATGACATAATGTTGATTAGCGAAGAAAATATGAGACTGAAATAATTTTTTGTTTTGTTTCAAACTATTCTCATGTGAATTCGTATATTTTTTAAATGTTGTGGCCAAATGCTTCAAATGTAGGTTAATTGTTGGATAATATGATCCAAACAGTGTTTTAACTGTTTGCATTGTAATATTTTTACTACCATTGAATGAGTCTTACAGTGACAACATTTCTGCTAGTTCTAACTGCAAGTGTTAGTGAATTGTTTCACCTCAAAATTGTGCCATTGCTTATGCCAATTATTTTGTCCAGCCCAGAGTGTCCATTTTAAAGGCATAGTTCACCCAAAAATTTAAATTATGTCATTATTAACTCACCCTCCACTTGTTCCAAACATGTGAGTTTATTTCTTCTGCTGGACACAGTTTTTTTTTTTTTTTTTCAATTTTTTTGAAGAATGTTGGTAACCAAGCAGTAGCCATTGACTTCCATAGTGTTTGGTTACATACATTTAAAATATCTTCTTTTGTTTTCAACAGCTGAATTATCTCTGTAAACAAAATATTGCAATTCCATTTGATGCCACTAGTGGTACAGAAATTCCACTGAAATTAAACTGATTAAAGGCAGAGTAAGTGATTTTTCAAAAACACTTTAGAAAACTGATTCGGGCCGAATCGCAAAACAAACTTGTAGCCAATCAGCAATAAGGGGCGTGTCTACTCGTGATGTGGAGGAGAGCGCGTTCAGTGCATGGGACGGACATTAGCCGAGCCGAGTAACTGATTTTTAGTCATCATTATACCACAAATGCTGTCTAAATGTTTAACTTATTGAATTCTGAACCCATTGGCCACATACAGGTCACATCAGGACCACATAATGTTTTCTTAACTGCATATCTGAGTATAGTGTTATGCTGAGGATTTATTGAATTTGTTGACAGGACTATGAAATTGCAAGATTGCTGTTTTCTTATATGTTTTTCTTACAGGCTTGTTTGCTATCCATAATTTCTTCCCAAAGATCAAATTAAGCTCATGGCCGTTCACTGTTTATTTGGACTTGATAACGTTTGGATGACTTTCCATCCCAAGAATAGTGTCTGGCAGATGAGACCAAATAATCTCACGCATTTATTGGCAACCACTCTTTGTCCATTCAGTTCAATTCGCTTTAACAGAGCGTTGCTCTGTTCTCACATAGATAGATTTACAGCGACGCTGCCAAGCAGCAAACATTTCCCTCCGCAGGCATTTGAACATTATACCCAACTTTACATCTGGCAGAGTCCACAACATTCCACTAAACAATTTGATTTGAGTTATCCAATCCACACACTTCCATTTATTTCTGCGGGGTATAATATTCTGACCACATCCATCGTTTCTAAATATGTAAATATAAATTGAATTATTGCCCTGAAGAATCGGTGGTCGTTTCGGATGAATTTGTGGCCACTTCTGAAGTATCAGAATAAAGAACTCAGCCCAGAATATCCCTCAACAGATTTTCACACCTAGCGTGTAACCCTCAGACAAGGCGTAAATATTTCACACGAGTTGGTACTAGGTGAGTCTTGAAAGTTCTCGACCTAGTTCAGGCGCTAGGCGCAACGGTGCCTGAATGTGCTTGCACTGCATTCATAAAACATACAACCTCAGCCATTCCGATCTGTTAATTGTATCAGCCTCGCCTGTTGTTGCTGCCGTTACTGTTGTTGTTTAGGAGATTTCTGAGCATGCCCAGAGGACTTGCTTTTTAAGTTTGAGGTGGCTTTCAGGGGAGAGAAAGTAGCTTGTGCACTTAACAGAACAGTCATTATCTAGCTTCCACTAGCGGCCCTAACAGACCTGTTTGGATAGCCATTAGAGGGGAAGGTGTTCTGGGGGAAAGAGAAAATAATGAAGCCAGTCTCTCCTGATTGGCATTCCCACCAAAGCCTTCACCATTTTTTGAGGGGATAACAAAGCGCTGAGACCTGCGGACCGAGTACTTTCGCAGCTTATTATGCTGAGGCTTTGTGGAAGTCCTGTAACTATAGTCACTCTTCACTGTTACTGTTGTTGTCTTCAATTGTGAATCTTTGCAAACAAGTTCCATTTCATTAGCATTTGTGTGGGAAATAGACAAAGTTTGAGACTGTCAGTCTTCCTGTCATAATGAGGCTGACCATGAATATTCATGAGCAAAGAGATATGACTTCAAGCTGGGTCCACAAATGAATGATTTTAGGGAAGAAATCGATCAACCCTTGTAATTTCACTGTTGAGTTAAGGAGGACTTTCCTAAATGGCAACGGTGAAGATTTTGAAATTCTATAAAAATACTCATTACCTTGATGCTAGAATGTATTTAGGATCAGAACAATAGTTTTACACGACCAAATCAACAAATATAACAATTCTACATACACTCTTAAAAATAATGGTTTTTATTGGCTTCTATTGTTCCACGAAGAAACTTTAACATCCATGGAATCTTTCCATTGCACTAACGGTCCTTTATAGTGGCAAAGGGTAAATTGCTATTTACAAAATACTGTAGTTTCACTGGGGAGCCCAAAATGTTTTTTGTATGAAATCTTGAAAACTTATTTGTGTACCCTTTATTTTCAAGAATGTAATGAGAAACTTAAATGACAGTAGTATTCGAAACAAATCAACAGGGAAATTTTAAGTAGCATGGGTTAATGTTCATTATGAATAAATGAATAAACAAATAAATGAATGAACAAATAAATAAATACATAATTTTTTTGACCACAAAAAAAAAAGACAGACAGACCAATCACAATCAGGTATTCCTGAGCGTTCTCTAATAATGTATATGAATAGCCTTAGATTTTCACTATTTAAAAATCTTCAGTGCTAAGAATTTTTCAGATTGACTTCTCTGTAGTTTCAAAGATAGGTTGAGCTAATTTGAATATGTTTCCATATCGTGCCATAGCACCTCTTCGTAAGGTCAGCAGAGGAAAAAGTAAGTGTCTAGATGCGAATCTCTGAAATTAGCATGTCCTTCCTCAGAGCGAGCAGCCCGTAAAAGAACGCGCTAGCACGCTAGCACAGGAAATTAGATGCTCTCTTGGGTCTCCACTGCCTTCTGTGGCGACTATAAAGAAAAGTCTGGAAAAACTCACTCCATAATCATGCCTAGAGCCCCGATGGCAGTCCAAAGAAAACAACGTTGGACTGAATAACCTCATCAATTTTCCTGAGGGCTTATGAAAAAGAAAATTCCTTGCTCATTTATAAATTTGTCTCCAAGCAGAGAAATAAAGGTGTGCACTGTTTCGACATGTGAAACGTGTTGATTTAAGAGGCCATTTCACTACCTGGGAAAAATGCAGGGTCACTGCACAAGTATGTCTGATTTGTCAAAAGACAGAGTATAAAATTTCCTCCGACTGCACTCCTGAACAAACGCCTCGAGTACATAAGATGCCTCTACAAAAGACCAAAATTCCACAATTCCTGAGGTTGTCAAGCAGGCAGATGTGTGCTTATACCTTGGAGTTACACCTGGGGCTGTGTGTCCGTGTGCAAACGTGCATCTGTGTGAGTGTTTGTGTGTGTGTGAGACAGTTGTTGTTATTGCCGGAGATAGCACATTAAACCCAAGAGAGTCATGGCATACACGCTCCATTAGCTTCATACGGTTTGTGCTGACCTGGTAGAGGCCAGTCAGTAATACGGTCATTAATATTTCAGAGCGCTGCTCACCTGGCCACAGGCTACACGCAAGCTCCCCGCAACAGCCAGTCAAATTCACTCGCCCCTGAGAATGAGGTCTTCTCCTCCTGGACTTCACAAGCTTTAATGAGCTTGATGGATAGGCGGTATGCTATGTGTGTATACTGCAAACAGATATACACAGCTGCTGCTTTCTGTAGCGTCTGGAAAGCACTACTACTCGTCCTGGTGTTACTGGTATCATGCCTGATACCATGTGTGTGGCTGGATTTGGGGTCTGCATTGCCCATGTGACCCTCTGTTTGAACTCTAGTTTCACACCAAGCTGAAAAAGACTTCAGTTCTTCCATATTCTGCTTCATCCTCCTCTACACTGAGTATAGAGTACTCTAGAGATATATCTATCTATCTATCTATCTATCTATCTATCTACCTGTCTGTCTGTCTGTCTGTCTATATATCATCTATCTATCTATCTAGCTATCTATCTATCTATCATCTATCTATCTATCTATCTATCTATCGTCTTTTTATCTATCCATCTCTCTGTCTGTCCGTCTGTCATCTATCTATCTATCTATCTATCTATCTATATGTCTGTCTGCCTGTCTATATGTCTGTCTGTCAATCATATTTTGGTCTATCTATCTATCTATCCAATCCATCCATCTTTTTGTCTGCCTATCTATCTATCTATCTATCTACCTGTCTGTCTGTCTGTCTATATATCATCTATCTATCTATCTATCTATCTATCGTCTTTTTATCTATCCATCTTTCTGTCTGTCCGTCTGTCATCTATCTATCTGTCCATCCGTCCGTCCGTCCGTCCGTCCGTCCATCTTTCTGTCTGTCCATCTATCAATCTATCTATCTATCTATCTATCTATCTATCTATCTATCTATCTATCTATCTGTCTGTCTGTCTGTCTATATGTCTGTCTGCCTGTCTATATGTCTGTCTGTCAATCATCTTTTGGGCTATCTATCTATCTATATATCTATCTATCTATCTATCTATCCAATCCATCCATCCATCTTTTTGTCTGCCCATCTGTCATCTATCTATCTATCTATCTATCTATCTATCTATCGTCTTTTTATCTATCCATCTTTCTGTCTGTCCGTCTGTCATCTATCTATCTATCTATCTATCTATCTATCTATCTATCTGTCTGTCTGTCTGTCCATCCGTCCATCCATCTTTCTGTCTATCTATCTATCTATCTATCTATCTATCTATCTATCCGTCCGTCCGTCCGTCCGTCCGTCCATCCATCTTTCTGTCCGTCCGTCATCTATCTATCTATATATCTATCTATCTATCTATCTATGGCTCTGTCTGTCTATCTGTCTGTCTATCATGCTGCAGAGCTGCAGATTGAATATGTTCAGATGTTGGATCACATATCCCAAATCAGATTAGAAAAGACTTGATTTTTTGTTTTCTCACTGTTCTGGAAAAATCACATCTGTCACATGCAGACACAATCTGATTTGTGACTTTTTCACCATGTAATGTGAACATTACACCAAGGTTCCAGCATGAGTATCCTGAGGGCTGAAGATGGGCAAGTAATTATATTCAGGGGCCAGCATGTCAGTATCTGACCCATCCCCTTATGACCGGACCACCCTGGATTGAGACAATCAGACACCCCTCTGGGCTTCTCACTAACTTACAGTTGCTCCAAATGGTATTTGGACACAGTGTCAGTTAAAAATGTATAAATTGCATTGCATGTATATTCTACTTTATAATTGCTGTATGTTTAAACTAGTCATTTTGTAACAATTATTTATTTATGCCTTTCCATATTTCAGAAATGTTTGTTTATACAATATATTTGATACGGTCATTTAGTTATGCTACATTCCCATGACCTATGTTCCTAAAACTTGCCTTGGCTCATGCCATCCAAATTTGCGACTCTCATACCATCTGTCGTTTCGTCATCTTAATTTCTCCCACCCTTGCCGGATGAAAATAATATCAACTGGTTTCATGAAATACCCCCCAAGTGCAGCCCCCCAAGAGCACACTGTGAAATATATGCATTTCTCTCTGTTGGACCTGCATAGGAAATATTATCTGATCTACAGCAGCCAGCAATTGAAACCCTGAGCTGGAGACACCCAACAGATGGGACCCATGGAGACGGGAGGAATAGGAGACCCCCTCCCTTCCCCGAAGTGTCCTGGAGTAGGCCGGTGCGGACATCTGTCAGGGTCCCCAGACAGGTGACCGACAACCCTCACTCAGGCTATGAAATATGTATGAAAAGAGGATGTTATGTCTTAAAAAGGAGGGCGAGAAAAGGGACAGAGAAAGAGACATGGCCACTAATCAATTATTCGATTCACCTCTGCATTGAAAATACTTCATAAGCAGTCAGATTCCACTGGCAGTGTCACCTGAAATGTAGAAATGAGGAAAAAAAAGGGTCTCTTTCACTTCAGAAGATCTATTCATTTTAGTCAAATTATATTGCGTATAAGGTTTAAAATATTTTCTTGCTGTCAAATATAAATAATA
>NW_015629521.1:1424681-1426151 GCF_001515625.1 Sinocyclocheilus rhinocerous
TGACAGAAGACCAAACCGAAACAGTTTAATCCGTGTGTTCCCTCCGTTTTTGTTTCCGTTTTTTCTGCACAGTGTTTTTTGTTTCCGTTGTGTGTTTCTATTGATCCCCTCTCCCGTCAGGAATACCTCCTCTTCCTGCTGGAGCAGGGGGAGAGATCGCTCGTTGGCCATACCAGACTGTTCCCGGTCCTCGCTGCTCTAACCAGCTACCCGGACGACGCGCTCTGTGCGTTCTACGATGCCAGTTTAAACATCTCGTGCAGAGCGCTGTCGTCCGAAGATGGTCCTCGAGCGAATTTCACCACCTTTGTGGAGTGAACACTGGCGAGAAACGGATCTCCGTTCCTCACCTGTTCCCAGGAAAATCTCGCCAGTTCCACTCCCGACCCAGTGCCCAGCCCACCATCACCCCGATGAACGGAGCGCATGCCAGAGCCCACCACTGACGGAGAGCCGGAACCCGCCGGGACCGATGAGCCAGCGCTGCACGGAGCGACAGTTCTGAGGATCGCGGCGGAGCTGGAGCTGCAAATTACGTCAATCAAGGTGCGAGAGCTAGCAACAGAGCCCGCCATGAGGGACAATGCCACGGACAGAGAGAGCGCGGAGTGGAGCTCCGCCCACTGCACCGCGGCTGAGGGTGAGCTGATTATACAGCTGGGACTGCTGGACTGTGAGGAGGACCTTATAGACTGGGAAACAGAGCTGGAACCCGACTTTCCCCCTCTCCTCTCTCCTTCATCCCTGCTTGTCCCGTCCAGCCCTGAGTGGGCTCCCGTTTCCCAGTTCAGCCCTGAGAGGGTTCCAGTCCCCGAGTTTAGCCCAAAGAAAGTTCCTGTTTCCATGTCTAGCCCAGAGAAAGTTCCTGTTCCCACGTCCAGCCCAAGGGGGGCTCCTGTTCATGAGTTCAGCCCTGAAAGCCCAGAGGCTCACAAATGCCCACCCTCCCACCTGCTCCTGAAGGCGCGTCCTCGTGCTGTGTGTATGTGTGTGTGTGTTTATATATAATGTCAGGATTCTGGACTGTCTGTGTTGTGTTTTGCCCCTGTTTCTGTTCCTGTCCTCGTTTAGTTTGATTATTAGTTGATTCCCCGCACCTGTCTATCCCTCGTCAAGCCTAGTATATAATGTGTAGTCTGACTCATGTTTCTTTGTCAGGTCTACTAAGTTGTGTTCGTGTGTCATTCCTCGTTCCTTGTTTCTGAGTTAGATTAACCCCTGTGTCTTGGATTTAATAAAGACTATTTTGTGTATTCCACGGCTCTGTGTTCCATCCGGCAGCGATCGTGACAATAACTAGGACCAATTATCGAGGGTGTTTCTGCCAAAAGAATCACTATTGGAATTGTTAAGGTTCCAAAATGATTTAAAAGAGTCTAAATCATCACCAGAATAACCAAATTTGTTACAAATCTCAACCTACTTGCAATGACTTTCTCTCTTACCCAGAACACAATATGATTTTTTTTT
>NW_015629521.1:1426592-1427227 GCF_001515625.1 Sinocyclocheilus rhinocerous
TAAGGACTCAGCTGCTGGGATTGAGTTGGGCAGGTCATTCCACCAGGAGGGAACATTTAATTTAAAAGTCTGTGTAAGTGATTTTGTGCCTCTTTGGGATGGCACAATAAAGTGACGTTCACTTGTAGAATGCCAGCTTCTAAAGGGCACATAAGTGTGAAGTAATGAATTTAGGTAAAGGGGTTCAGAGCCAGTGGTGGTTTTGTAGGCAAACATCAATGCATTATTTTTTGCGAGCACCTATTGTTAGCCAGTGCAAATTGATAAACAGAGGTGTGATGTGCATTATTTTTGGCTCATTAAAAATTAATCTTGCTACCGTGTTCTGGATTAATTGTAAAGGTTTAATAGAACTGCCGGAAGACCTGCCAAGAGAGCATTGCAACAGTCCAGCCTTTACAGAACAAGAGCTTGAACAAGGAGTTGTGAAGCATGTTCCAAAAGAAAGGGCCTGATCTTTTTGATGTTGAATAAAGCAAATCTGCAGGACTGGGCAGTTTTAGCAATGTGGTCTGAGAAAGTCAGCTGATCATCAATCATATCTCCAAGGTTTCTGGCTGTTTTTGAAGGAGTTATGGTTGATGTGCCTAACTGAATGGTGAAATTGTGATGAAACGATGGGTTTGCTGGAACCA
>NW_015629521.1:1427281-1431346 GCF_001515625.1 Sinocyclocheilus rhinocerous
ATATATATATATATATATATATATATTACACACACACACACAGTGGCAGAATTTATTTATTTATTTATTTATTTATTCATTCATTCATTCATTCGTTAATTCATTTTCCGATTTGTCTTTTTAATTTAATGTAATTAAATTTAATGTAATTAAATGTAATTTAATTTTGATCTATTTGTTTTTTAAATCAATATTTTGTAGTTGCAATTTACTTCGTTAGTTAGTATTTTAGGGATGCCTAAAATGTCTATGCCAATGATTTTCTATAACTGGTATAATTTTATAATATTTAATGTTGTTATATTTCTCAGCACAGTCCAGTGTTATCTTGTGGCATTTCTATTTTTAATGAAGGAGAGTTGTAAATATTTCAACTTTTAATAATGCGAAAACTAAAAACTGAATATATATTTCATCAGTTTAATTTGGGATATAATTGTCAGGATTCTGGACTGTCTGTGTTGTGTTTTGCCCGTTTCTGTTCCTGTTTGTCCTTATTTGGTCATGTTCCTGTCCTCGTTTAGTTTGATTATTAGTTTATTCCCTACACCTGTCTATCCCTCGTCAAGTCTAGTATATAATGTGTAGTCTGCCTCATGTTTCTTTGACGGGTCTACTAAGTTGTGTTCGTGTGTCATTCCTCGTTCCTGAGTTGGATTTACCCCTGTGTCTTGGATTTAATAATGACTATTTTGTGTATTCCACGGCTCCGTGTTCCTTCCAGCAGCGATCATGACAGAAGACCAAACCGAAACAGTTTAATCCGTGTGTTCCCTCCGTTTTTGTTTCCGTTTTTTCCGCACAGTGTTTTTTGTTTCCGTTGTGTGTTTCTATTGATCCCCTCTCCCGTCAGGAATACCTCCTCTTCCTGCTGGAGCAGGGGGAGAGATCGCTCGTTGGCCATACCAGACTGTTCCCGGTCCTCGCTGCTCTAACCAGCTACCCGGACGACGCGCTCTGTGCGTTCTACGATGCCAGTTTAAACATCTCGTGCAGAGCGCTGTCGTCCGAAGATGGTCCTCGAGCGAATTTCACCACCTTTGTGGAGTGAACACTGGCGAGAAACGGATCTCCGTTCCTCACCTGTTCCCAGGAAAATCTCGCCAGTTCCACTCCCGACCCAGTGCCCAGCCCACCATCACCCCGATGAACGGAGCGCATGCCAGAGCCCACCACTGACGGAGAGCCGGAACCCGCCGGGACCGATGAGCCAGCGCTGCACGGAGCGACAGTTCTGAGGATCGCGGCGGAGCTGGAGCTGCAAATTACGTCAATCAAGGTGCGAGAGCTAGCAACAGAGCCCGCCATGAGGGACAATGCCACGGACAGAGAGAGCGCGGAGTGGAGCTCCGCCCACTGCACCGCGGCTGAGGGTGAGCTGATTATACAGCTGGGACTGCTGGACTGTGAGGAGGACCTTATAGACTGGGAAACAGAGCTGGAACCCGACTTTCCCCCTCTCCTCTCTCCTTCATCCCTGCTTGTCCCGTCCAGCCCTGAGTGGGCTCCCGTTTCCCAGTTCAGCCCTGAGAGGGTTCCAGTCCCCGAGTTTAGCCCAAAGAAAGTTCCTGTTTCCATGTCTAGCCCAGAGAAAAATATACATTGAATTTAATACAAGTTGCTTTGTATAAAAGTGTCTGCAAATTGCATGAATGTTTATCATTTACATTTGTTTTTGAGAGTCTCTTATGCTTAGGCTACATTTATTTAATCACAAGTACACAAATATTACCACAATTTAAAATAACAGTTTCCCATTTAATTTTCATTTCAAAGTGTAATTTGCAAAGCTGGATTTTTAGCATCATTACTCCAGTCTTCAGTGTCTCATGTTCCTTCAGAAATCATTATAATATGATGATTTGATGCTCAAAAAAACATGTATTATTGTTATTATTTGTGCTACTTAATATATTTTTGCAAACTGTTATATTTTTCAAGATTATTTGAGGAAAGAACAGCATTTATTTATGAAATATATTATATCATTAAAAATGTACTGTATAACTATCACTATTGATCAAATTTAATGCATCCTTGCTGAGTAAAACTATTAATTTATTATATAAAAAAGTGATCCCGAACTTTTAAATGGTAGTGTATAGATAAAAAAAAAAACTTGAAGATTTATAAAATTTATTTGAAAGACAAAGCATTAAAAAAAACTTTCTCCTTTTTCCTACTTTTTTTTTTTTTTAGAGTGACTGCATTAATCATTAAGATGGCTAATTCAGTTAATTCAGAAACATATAAAATGTCCTGCATCTTGTTTGAGTCAATGCTTATTTTGTGTGCCTACACAGCTGCCAATATAAACATTCACTGAACTGGGATGTCCTAACGAACAGACTCATGCCTGTAATTAGCATTTGATGGGGGGAAACATGTCGAATCATGACTTAATTAGTGGCCATGGTAAACAAGGCAGACAATGACATGTTTCAGGAATCAACCGCCAATCATTCTGCAGTACACATGAGTGGGCATGGCTTTTCCCTATTCTGCGTAATGTGACCACAGATTCTAGCAGATCATAGGTCATTTATAAGCTAAATTTGTACTGAAATATTTTTACATAACCAGTTCAATAAAAATATAAATAAAAGATGATTTATGAATGGAGTCAGTAGAATATTGAAAACACATGCTTTATGGAAATCTGACTGTGTTTATTTTTTATTTATTTATTTATTTATTTATAGCCTATAATAATGTCTACCAATAATAGACTCTACAGAGTCTAGTCATAAACTAACTTTTTTATTTAATTTTATTTCTGGTTATGTAAAACAAAATCAATGCACATGTGTACCTATCAATATTAAAGACCTATCAATATATACATATATGCAGGAAAGTTTGTTGACATATGGTGTTTAATAGCATTATGTGGTGGGAAATGTTTGTTTGTTTGTTTGTTTAGTTATTCAGTTAGTTATTTAGTTTTTGATATGCTAGAATCGGTTTATTTATTTATTTATTTATTTATCTATCAAAATGACTGCCTTTGTCTTGCTAAGGAAAATTTCCAGTGTTCTAGCTAGTGTCCTAAATACACACTAAACATATTTTTAAATAATAATAATAATAATAATAATAACAATAACTATACATTATAAGGATTTGAAAAGGAACAGAAATAAATCATGAAAGCAAGAATGTAATCTTTAAATAAATAAATAAATAAATGACTGACTGACTGAATGAATGAATGAATGAATGAATGAAAACTATAATTTTAAGCTGTCCTTGTAACAGATGTTACATGAACTTGCTATTATAATAACAATAAATCATGCATAATTACATGCAAGTAACCATAACCCAAACCCTAATCCTAACCCTAACCATACAGTAAGTGCGTGTAGTTAATTAATATTTCTCAGTACTTATTTCAAGGGGAAGTCGTGGCCTAATGGTTAGGGAGTCGGACTCGTAACCCAAAGGTTGTGGGTTCGAGTCTTGTACCGGCAGGGATTGTAGGTGGGGGGAGTGAATGTACAGCGCTCTCTCCCACCTTCAATACCACGACTGAGGTGCTCTTGAGCAAGGCACCGAACCCCCAACTGCTCCCCGGGCGCCGCAGCATAAATGGCTGCCCACTGCTCCAGGTGTGTGTTCACGGTGTGTGTGTGTTCACTGCTGTGTGTGTGCACTAAGGATGGGTTAAATGCAGAGCACTAATTCCTAGTATGGGTCACCATACTTGGCCACATGTCATGTCACGTCACGTACTTAAATACACAGTATAATTACACTGTAACAAGGACACCTTAAAGGTCCCATATTGTCAAAACTGAAATTTCCTGGCTTTTTTCACGATAACTGAGGTCTAGGGGCTATTTAACTACCATATAAGTGTCAAAACAGTCAGTCCACAGTAAAATGCACACAGCCTGCATAAATTAGCTGTGATTTTTCACGAACCGTTGTGACTTCCGTAAAAAGTTGACGTCAGAACGACACAGTCACCGCCTTCAGTCACCACCCCGAGCACCGCCCACAGTACCACTCTCCTTTTGCCAAACCCCCAGACAACATCGCGTCCATGCTATTGCTGAGCAA
>NW_015629521.1:1431438-1434686 GCF_001515625.1 Sinocyclocheilus rhinocerous
AGAGCTCCTGAGAGAGGAGCTGTAAAAATATATTGAGATGGTTTTTGGTACTTATACCGCAAATATATATTTTTAAGGACATCAAGACTTAAAATAAAAGTCCAGAAAGGTGTAAAATATGTGACCTTTAAAATAAAGTGTAAGTAACAAACAAACAAACAAACAATAAATAAATAAATAAACAAATAAAAAGTCAACCCTTGGGACATAATGAATTATAAAAACATGTAAGCAACTATATGACAAGATAATAGTTCAGATTGCTTGGAAAATGCTCTTCATTGCTTGGAAAGTTCTCAACTAGCCACACGATTTGAGGCATCATTTATTTCTGTATGTATGGTTAGAGGTGTGTTCAAATCACATTTGCTACGACATACTTCAGTGAACATTAATAGCAGCAGTCCAAAAGTCAGCTGTGATTCCCGAGCGTGGCTTTGCAGCATTCTCTAACACGGTTAATATTTAGTCGCTGAGAGGTGATAAAGCGCACAGCATCACTCTATATGTAAATAAGCGACTTTTCATTCCCTGCCCGCTCATGTGTGACCTCAGCAATGTGCCCAGCATGGAACACGTCCGAGCTATTGCTGGAATGAAGGGGTCAGCGTCACAATTAACCTCACTCATTTAGGAGACAGCATTCCTCAAACTCATCATTCCCTTTAACAGTCAAGTCCGCTTGCATGAGAGACAGACATTGACAGACTATGTCAATGATGAGCTCAAATCCAAGTTTAAAACATAGGTCTTGTAATCTTGTAGTCTTATTAACCTGAGGTGCGGTGGGAACGCCACCCAACCTTTTAATCACCTCAAACGTTTTAACCTCAGACAGGTGTGCTATTACTTTCCTAAGCAAGCAGACGACTTTTTGTCATAAAACAAGTGGAAAAAAGGGAGACATGGTGTTTAGGAACCAGAATACCATAAAAAAACTTGGGATGGGACTCTTTTGACTTGGAATAGTTCAGCCAAAAATTAAAGTTTGCTGAAAATGTATTCAACCTCAGGCCATCCAAGATGTAGATGAGGATGAGGGAAAAAAATCATTGGAACAGATTTGGAGAAATTTAGCATTACATCATTTGCCCACCAATGGATCCTCTGCAGTGAATGGGTGCCGTCCAAACAGCTGTGTTTTTGTAAGAAATAAATCCATCAAGATTTTTTTTAACTGTTGCTTCTGACTAAAATATGAGTCCTCTATCCATAATAGTGCTTTCCCAAAAATTATAAATAAATAAATAAATAAGTTGTTTTGTCTGAATCAGGAGAGAAATTTGCACAGATCAGGCACTGTTTACAAGCGAAAAGAGTCTAAACCAGATTTAAACAAATATGTTATGGATTGTGATGTGAGAGGACAACAGGGGAAGGATTATTGCAGTGTTTTTATCAGCTGTTTGGACTCTCATTCTGACGGCACCCATTCACTGCAGAGGATCCATTGATGAGCAAATGATGCAATGCTAAATTTCTCCAAATCTGTTCTGTTGAACAAACAAACTCATTTACATCTTGGATGGCCTGGGGGTGAATACATTTTTCAGCAAATTTTCATTTTGCTGAAACTATTCCTTTAAGGAACCACCCAGAACACTTTAGCAACTGGATATCAATGTGCTAAAAACACTCTATATTATTTAGCAACAACATAAACTTTTAGCATCACAATAGAGAGTTTTTCCACATATCGAGACATCCCACCTCTAATCGGACAGATAGGCAGCTAGTTAGTCTCATTTTGCACAGCCTGTGGCGGATGTCTGGGCCGCAATCTGTGATCAACTCCAATCGTCGCCTGTCTGTTTAATTGAAGGCAGAGCTGAGGTGTTTCTCGCAGACAGACAGGCATGTGTAATTATTTCAGCTTGTCAGCTCTCATCCTGTCTGTCTGTCAGCTGCTGTAAGACATCCAGTGCCGCAGGGATCAGGGAGACACTGAGCCGGGATACAAGGATGAAAAGAACGGAGATCTGGACAGAGGAGAAACTGGAGGTCAGGGGAGAGAGAGTGAAGGAGGCAATCGCTCCTCTTGCCACGGTGAACCTGATTTGCTGTCTGCCTCTTCATCCTGTCTCCTTCCATCAGTGCTGTTGGGTGAATGTCACCAAGAACTCTTCTGCTTATATATATATATACTGTATATAGTTCAGTCATGAAACTCTAGATGGCGCAGGCGACGGGTTGTTAACGTAACCGTAGAAAACATACAAGTTGTAAAACTATGTGCAGGTTATTCGCGTGAGGAGTAATTACTAAGCATGTCTTGTTCATACAACAGCAGTAGCATTAGCAGCAGCAGCAAGCGGTTTTCCTAGCTCATGTATGTGAGAATACAATGTCGCAGATTTTAGAACAGTAAAGTGAATTGTGGATTACCTTATTTGCCTGAAATCTCCAACGCTTTTTAATATCTTCTGTGGGCATTCATTTCTACATTAACCGCAAACGGATCGCTTTCAGATGCACACCTCACTAGTGGGGTCGGTTTGCAGTTGGCGTTTCACAATTGTTCACAGTTTTAAGTCAAGGTGAACCCGTATAACTGTTTTTCATAAACATCATACTGTCAACAGCCTTACCTATTTAACCATAACAACTTAATGAGCAAAAGAAAATAATATACCCGCTTGTACGTGTACTCGTGAGGGGCCACATCTCTATTTCACTCGTTACCTTGGTTCAGAGATAGTGAAGAGTTTATTATGAAAGTCAAGTTTAGTGATAGTTTAAAGATTAATCATGAATTCGTTTAAAATATAAAGATACTACTAATAAATAATTTCCAATCAGTAGCCCTTGTACAATGTAGCTAATAGTAGGACACTCTTAAACTGGAATTTACTATTTGTGTATTCAGTTGGGATTACAGCAATTATAGTACTTACATGGAGTGTAGCAGCAGTATCATAGAATCCAGATCGCGTTATTAGCGAATTGTTAATAGTAGTA
Organism: Sinocyclocheilus rhinocerous; assembly: GCF_001515625.1. Lineage (NCBI taxonomy): Eukaryota > Metazoa > Chordata > Actinopteri > Cypriniformes > Cyprinidae > Sinocyclocheilus > Sinocyclocheilus rhinocerous. The sequence goes on from NW_015629521.1 coordinate 1,434,397, forward strand.
TGCATAGCAAATCAAGTCAGATCATTACTGTTGTTTATAGCAGCGGCAGCAGAAAGTATCTGGTTGCATTGAAATTTCAGTGATAACGCATGGGGTTGAGTGTAGCAGCAGTATCCATAGAATTTCAGAATGCATTATTAGCTAATTATTAATAGTAGTATGCATAGCAAATCAAATTATGCGTTTAGTTGCGGCAGCAGTAGGTAGACCGTAGTTTACATTTACATTTTTTATTTTGCAGATGCTTTTATCCAAAGCGACTTACAATTGCTGTAGTTTCAGTGACTATA
>NW_015629521.1:1434870-1437070 GCF_001515625.1 Sinocyclocheilus rhinocerous
TGTGCAGCTTTAGGCCTGCCTGTCTGTTTTTCCCCTTCGGGGTGGTTTGAGTTTGTTTTTGTTTCATTTTTATTATCAAAATAAATAACCATTTCTCCTGCAATGGAGTCCTCGCTTCATCTCCCCGCACGCACCGTGACACCTTTGTGCAGCGTTAGCAGCAGGTATGCATAGTTATTCAGATCGCATGTAGCGAATTTAATTGCAGCACCATGCATAGCAAATTCTTATGCAATGTTAGAAATAATATTAGCAGCAGGAAGTCAAGTCATTGTTGCTAATTTAGCCGCTGCAGCACAAAGTACATTTAGTTGCATGAAATTTCAGTGATAAGATAACACATAGATGGTAATTAACTTTTAGGTGAAATAGGCATTTTATTACTTTACTATTCAATTCAACAAGGTTTATAGAACTCTTCAAAGCGAAATAAACATTAATTGGTTGTGTTTGGTTATTTAAAAAGGGGCAGTAGCAATTCTAAGTATTTGTGCAGCAGTATGCATAGCTATTCAGATCGCAATGTTAGCTAATTGTATAGCATGCATAGCAAATTCAGATGCAAGGTTAGAAATAATATTAGCAGCAGCATGCATAGCAAGTCATATTATTGTTGCTAATATAGCAGTGGCAGCAGAAAGTGCTTTAGTTTCATGCAATTTTAGTGATAACTCATGGAGGGTAAATTAACTCTTTAAAGTGCAATATGCATTTATTACTTTGCTTATTCAACAGGGCTTACATCAGGTTTCGTGCAGCAGCAGCAGATTATGCTTCGCAAATTCTGATTAAATAATACAACCGCAACAGCTCGCACAGTAAATTCCTACTATACAACATTGTGGATATCATTAACAGCAACAGCATGTACTTCAACTCAGTATTGAAATGTTAGTGAATATTATCAATAGTTTTGTTGCGTTGGCCGTGTCGCACTGCATACATTGTGGACGGCTTTACCTATCGTAACGGGTCTATTGAATTTGTCATGATGTGCCGCTCGCGTCTGGCGTAGACACCGTGTTATTCTCCTAGCATCTAAAATAGGCATTCTCCTAGCTACTTATATACCTAATTAATGGAGCTCTCAGCAGTTCAGTCTCTTGTGCAGTAGCAGCAGCTTGCATAGGCATTCATTCATCGAGATGTTTCTCAGCAGCAACATGCACAGCATTTCTATGTTGCAAATTTTAATTTGGACAATTAATATAAAAGCAGACAACTGCATTTAAATAAAGGCAATGTAGTGTCCTGCCCAAGACCATCTTGGAATGAGCCATGCATTTAGCAATGTGTTCATACAATGCAAACATTATTGTTCTTAATATGCAATATAAATATTTTAAATTATCAAAATAAATGAGCAGCTGCTTCTGAGGCAGAATTAGTCCTGGGCATATGACACCACAACTACAGGGTGTACAGTGATTATACAATGCAAACATTATTGTTCTTAATATGCAATATAAATATTTTAAATTATCAAAATAAATGAGCAGCTGCTTTTGAGGCAGAATTAGTCCTGGGCATATGACACCCCAACTACAGGGTGTACAGTGATTAATTATTTTGCCAAATATTTTGTTAGATTATTAATAAGTTAAAGGTAAGTATTTACATTGCAGTAACGTTAATGAACATTAATGAAAAAAAAAAATACAACTCTTGAATGACAAATTGAAACCTATTTGCTCAGGCCGCCCGAGCCTGAGTCAGGTGGTTGCTGGGGGTTACTTCATCTATCAGCCTACAGTGTGATTCCTGTTTGTTAATGACACGCGTAGTGTGTGTTTCTACCTAGGTAAGTTTGAGCTGTTGGCTCAGACACTCGTAGTTATTTTGGTCATTAGTTAAATAAACCTAAGGGTACAGCACCCAGGTTCACATTTTTAAGCCACTAGTTAATTTATCTGGGCTCCATTAGCCCAGAAACACATTTAACTCAGGTCACTAGTTTAAGCTATCTGGTCAACCGATCAGGTACACACAGCAATAGTTCACTAGCGTTAAGCCATTCGGCAAACCCAGCCCAGGCTCACATAGATAGCAAACACATGGTCTCACGGCCCTCCACGGAAGTCGTGGCCTAATGGTTAGAGAGTCGGACTCGTAACCCAAAGGTTGCGGGTTCGAGTCTCGTACCGGCAGGGATTGTAGGTGGGGGGAGTGAATGTACAGCGCTCTCTCCCACCTTCAATAC
>NW_015629521.1:1437113-1443828 GCF_001515625.1 Sinocyclocheilus rhinocerous
CCCAAAATCAATGGAAACAAGTTATATACTATACTTATATACTACAGAAAGAAAAATTATTTTATGACCATTATGTTTTTTTTGCATTGTCATTGTTTTGATGAGAAATATTTTACATTTCCACCCAAATTCTCATTACTGTACTGTATAAAAAATCTAATTCTCATTACTTCTGATCCTTCCCAAGCTACAAGCTACTTACCAATGCTACATTTGAGGGAAAGAGTATGTTTGATAATTGCTTATACAATGATAATTGCGATTAGTGTGATACACAGCTATAGTGCTATGTTTGAGCTTATCGCTTCAAAAAAAATAATTTGTTACTGTTTAGAAAACAGCTAAGCAAAAAATCCACCAAAATTAATATACAAATTCAAAATATGGGGGAAATGAATTCTTGCAATATCACACAAGCAAGATCTGAATAAAGTTTTTCCTGAATATCAGCACAGTTGCAAATATGATATTGATGTATAACATTTCAGTACACAAGAAGTTAAGGTAACACTTTAGTATAGGGACCAACTCTCACTTTTAACTAGTTGCTTATTAGCATTCCTATTATTAACATATTGGCTGTTTACTAGTACTTATAACGCAAATATTCTGCATGACAGTATTCTATATCTCTAATCCTTTTTTGAGGCGAAATTTGTAGTTAATGGTTTGTTAATAGAGAGAATTGGACCTTAAAATAAAGTCTGACTGAAGTTAATATTAAGTGACTTAAGTTTTAGAAGCAATACTGTTTTTGCATTATTTAGCCACTGTTGTTTCAATACTAAATGCATTTTTTAACAAATCAGTTGAGTGAATGATTCAATGACTCATTCATAAAGTCACCTTCTTTATTCCTGAATGAATCAGCCATTATGAATGAATCATTTAAATGAAGGCTCAATGACTCACTCATTAAGACAGTAATGTTCTGCCACCTACTAATGGTTTTAGTTTCATATGTAAAAGTATCATTTAATTTGTCCATCTTTTCATATTTGCATATTTACAATATAATATTTAAAGGGTTCATTTGAAGCGCTGTATTTGCACAATTGCATTTCACCTAAAGTGTTTTATTATTATAACCAAATATATTAAATTTAAGAATTTGACAAGATGAGGAATAAATAAAATGAAATAAAATAAAATAAAAATATAAAAAATGCCTCTGGGAATCAATTTAAAGGTGCAAATATTGTAAATATTATAAAATATGTTTAAAACAACATATTCAGTGTATTATTTTAAAAAAATTTATTCACATTGCAATAATAAGAAATGGTGAAGTGCTTTAAATTCCTCATTTGCAAGTCGCTTTGGATAAAAGTGTCTGCTAAATGACTAAATGTAAATATAATGTAAATGTAAATTAGTTTGTCTCTTGATATTGTGGTGAAGTATATCCAATACATTATTTTACAGGGTTTTTTTTTGCAAAAATCACCTCATTTTCACATCAGCTTGAATTCTGTTTCTTTTCTTTTTTTTTCGTTTTCATATGTGAAGACCCAGGATGTTTGCCTGAGTTTCTAAACATAGCTTGTTTTGGTTCAATAGCACGTTCAGTCCTGGAGCCTCATGATATTTAGTTCCACCATGTGGCAATTAGTATGTCAAATCAAACATCATGATAGCAAATATCAAAACAAATGACGCTTCTATTTCCTGCCCGGTACATTTTTCACAAGACCCTAAAGCAGGTTTTGTGGAGACATACACACGCTCACTCAGACGAGGCCTTTCCTTTCTTGCAACGCTATGGAAATTACCCAGAGTGCACAACAATGTTTAAACCCTGACCTCGAGACTGTGGCAGTATAAATTTTCCCAGTCAAGCCTGTGTCACCCTTGTGACCTTCCACACCAGGCCATGCGGCTATCAATCAGCCAGAGCTTGTCCCACCCTCTGACCTCAGGGAGCTTCACACACACACACACACACACACACACACAACACACCCTATTCAACACACACGCAAACACATATACCAGTCATTCATGACTTATGAGACCTATAATAACCACTGGCTGACTAAGGAATAATCAGATTATCTTTAAACACTTGTGTGGGGTTGGTTAGATGAGATTAAACAGAGAGGAAAATGAGACTTTTACTAAAAGTCTTTTGGTTGTCAAAAAAAAAATCTGAGCTATGCATCCTCATTAATTTCATAGCTCTATATTATTGATGTATGTCTCATTATATGTATTATATTTCACTTTTGTCTATTTTTTTCTCTTTTTCTTTTTACTTCTTTATATATTTTATTTCTATTTTCATTTCTAATTTTGTCATTTTTATGCATTTGTCATTTTATATCATTTTTTGGATATGTTATGTCTCATTTTATGTATTTCATTTCTCCTTTTGTCCCAATTTGTCTCATTGTTAAATTTTTTTTTTTTTTTCATTTTATGTCATTTATATGTGTTTTATTTGTCTTTTTGTCTCATTTTTTATGTACTTCATTTCTAATGTGGTCTAAGTTTTGTCTCATTTCATGTCTTATCTTTTATATATTTTATTTCTCATTTTGTCTTATTTCATGGCACATTTGGATGTATTTTATTTCTCATTTTATGTAAATTTGTATGTATTTTATTTGTCCCTTTTTTCTCATTATGTATATATGTAGATATTTTGTGTCATTTTTATGTATTAATTTCTCATTTTGTTTTATTTTATGTGTCATTTTTCGATATTTTATGTCTTATTTTTATGTTTTTCATTACCGATTTTGTCTCATTTGGTTATTTTCACGTGTTTGTAATTTTATCTCATTCTTAGATTTTTATGTCTCATTTTATGTATTTAATTTCGTTTTGTCCCATTTTATGTCTCATTTTCAGTGCACTTCATTTCTAATTTGGTCTAAATTGTCTCATTTTATGTCATTTTTAGATATTTTATGTCTTATTTTTTATGTTTTTCATTACCAATTTTGTCTCATTTTATGTCATTTCTATGTGTTTTATTTGTCATTTTGTGTCATTTTATGTCTAATTTTTATATATATTTTATTTCTCATTTTGTCTTATTTCATGTCTCATTTGGATGCATTTTATTTGTCTCATTTTAATATATTTTATTTCTCATTTTGTCTCATTTCATGTCTCATTATATAAGCCTGCAAACACCTGGAAAAATCCTTTGCCTGGTTTCAAAGTATGAAGATAGTCCTTGACTTCTTTAAAGGGCAAGAGATGAATGTGTTACCACACACCATCATATGACCATTGATGGGCTTTTGAGTTCATAACTTTGTTCATAGTATCGCATATATTCACTGTAAAAAATGACCGTGAATTTAACGGTAAAATACTGTAAAAATGCTACAGTAAAATCCTGTTAAATGGTTAACGGTAAATTCCCCTACTATATACGGTGAAAAACTGTATTGGACATTACATGTATTGGACATTAATTTTACGGTAGTATACCGTTTTTGAAAGTGAAAAAGACCGTTTAATTTACAGTGAATAACTGTAAATTGACATTCCCAGAATTCCCTGCGTTATATTTCAAATTTGATGTTTTTTTGTTGAAATAACTATGTTTCTTTTTAGTTTTTTCTTTTATCAGTTTTGTATATTAGGGTTGTGTGTTACACCTAATGTTGTTAAATTAATGTTTATTGCATTATTTCAGTTTCATGTGTGTTACCATGATGGTGTTTGGTGTTTGTGTGAATGACACTGTGCACCTTCTATATATGTTATTATTTAAAAGCTGCTTGTGATAGGCTTTGGTTCATCGTGTGACTTTCTCATCACCACCTGCATTTGGTGGTTATCAGTGTATTACAAAGGTACAAAACAGATTTTAGTACTTCAATAGGTTGGTATATAATAACATTTTATCAGTTAATGAAATTACGGTATTTAACTGTAAATTTAAGTTAAAACAGTAAAACCTAAAACGTTGCTACCGTATTTTTTACGGTAAAATTCCGGCAACCACAGCTGCCGGTTTTCTACCGTAAATTTTACGGAATTTTTTTTACAGTGTACACTTATTTTTTACAGTGCACAGGAAGAGAAACTATACCCTCAGATTCAGTATTTTGAGAATGTAATGTTTTAATTCATATTGTTTGCATACCTTGGCAGTCTGAGCACAGTTTGAGACATATTTGAGATCTCTACAGGAGACACATGTGAGATTATTGACATCTGTTTAGTAGGAGAAACATAAGAAACTCATTGCTGTCTAAGACACAGTTGATATTAAAGAGATCTCGTTTCTGATTTTTCATTTCTAGGGTTTTGTGTGTGTGTGTGTGTGTGCGTGCGCACATGTTAACTTACCTCAGCTGTGATCTGCCAGTGAAGGCAGCAGTAGTGAACGGGTAGAGAGAGAGAGAGTGTGTGTGTGTGTGTGTGAAGGGTATGACTGCCCTCCTACAGACACCTCCTGATGTGATGACAAGTTCCGAAGGCCTCCTGCACAGCGTGAAGCCCCCAGCCCCAGACATCTGAGGCATCTCCTGCCCCGCCTGAGCAAAAAACGTACACAGCTAAACGTTTTGTACTCTATCCACGTGTTCCCTTGCTCGCTCGCTCACTTCCCTCGCTCGCTCTCTCTCTCACAACCCACTACTGTAGTATCATTGAGTTCTGACACTCTCTTAACAGAAATGAACAAAGCAAAGGGCATGCATGACTAATGGCTCTGCCCAAATATATGCAATTTAATGACATAATCAAAAAACCTGTTAAGAACATGTCTAGGTCACATTTCACCTCAGAATGGGGGGAAAACATTAAGGTTCTTTACAATATTTCCATTATAAATTAACCATATTTCTCACCAAATTTGTATGCTTATTAATGTGAAAAATATACCTCTCATTACTGTTACAATTTTTTTTATGAATGAATGCATGAATGAATGAATAAGTGAGTGAGTGAGTGAGTGAGTGAGTGAATGAATGGATATTATGCTATAACTATATCATATTTAGTACAGTAATGGTTATTAATGAAATAAATGATTTTATAGATAGATTAAAAAAATAGAATCATTTTTTTCAGATGGATGGATGGATGGATGCATAGATAGATAGATAGATAGATAGATAGATAGACAGATAGATAGATATGAGCATGAACATTATTATAGTATATTATTATATTGCAAAAATACTGAAAAATAAGAAAACATACATTTGAAGAAATATGAAGAAAAAAGAAAGGAAAAGAAAAAAAAAATTTAAAACCTGAACACATAAGGATTGTGTGTGCATGGGGGAGGTTCAATTGTCATTGAAATGACACAATGGTCTAGAAAAAAAAAAAGTCCTAATGGTCTTAAAAAGACAGATCTAGATAAATAGACATGAACCCCTCCAGCACAAGTACCTGTGAAAGCCTATTTACGCTTTCTTGTAAAGCATTTTCACATTCTCATATTCTGATTTCCTAGCTGTTGCCTCAGCTCATGTCTCTCTGAGCACATCGGTTGGCTTGGAGAATCAGAATGAGTAGAGAAGAAGTAAAGTCAAAGGGTGAGAGGCCAGGACAACTTCTCACAGTCAGTGCTGTTTAAGCTGCCACCCTCTTGCATTCAGCCTGTAGGCCGCTCTGTGACCGCTGCAGATGATTGACAGGTGGAATGTGCCGTTTGGTGGCCGTATGGTGGAAGGAAGACAGAAGGACACCAGTTAGCATGTTGGGGGAAAGGTTTCGACTCCCTGATGTTTGATAAAGCTGAAGGGTTGCAGAGTTCACATATCTATCAATTCATGTCAGGATCTAACCAAATACCTTTGAAGAAATATGAAGAAAAAAGAAAGGAAAAGAAAAAAAAAATTTTAAACCTGAACACATTATAAGGATTGTGTGTGCATGGGGGAGGTTCAATTGTCATTTAAATGACACAATGGTCTAGAAAAAAAAAAAGTCCTAATGGTCTTAAAAAGACAGATCTAGATAAATAGACATGAACCCCTCCAGCACAAGTACCTGTGAAAGCCTATTTATGCTTTCTTGTAAAGCATTTTCACATTCTCATATTCTGATTTCCTAGCTGTTGCCTCAGCTCATGTCTCTCTGAGCACATCGGTTGGCTTGGAGAATCAGAATGAGTAGAGAAGAAGTAAAGTCAAAGGGTGAGAGGCCAGGACAACTTCTCACAGTCAGTGCTGTTTAAGCTGCCACCCTCTTGCATTCAGCCTGTAGGCCGCTCTGTGACCGCTGCAGATGATTGACAGGTGGAATGTGCCGTTTGGTGGCCGTATGGTGGAAGGAAGACAGAAGGACACCAGTTAGCATGTTGGGGGAAAGGTTTCGACTCCCTGATGTTTGATAAAGCTGAAGGGTTGCAGAGTTCACATATCTATCAATTCATGTCAGGATCTAACCAAATACCTGCTAAACAACAAATGCACACTGTACACTACTGTTCAGAAGTTTGAGGTCTCTTCTGCTTGCCAAGGATGCCTTTATTTGATCAGTAAAACAGTAATAGCTGTTTTCTTTCTTAATATATTTATAATGTAATTTATTCCTGTGAAGCAAAGCTGCATTTTTTATGATCATCACTTCAGTCTTCTGCGTCACATGATCATTCTAATATGCTGATTTGCTGCTAAATAAATATTTTTATTATCATATTAGTGCTGAAATCTGTTGTGCTGCTTCAAATTTTTGTGCAAATTGTGTTTTTTTTTTTTTTTTCATGAATACAAATTTAGAAGAACTGATTTTTTTG
>NW_015629521.1:1443966-1446878 GCF_001515625.1 Sinocyclocheilus rhinocerous
TTTTGTGCAAATTGTGGTTTTTTTTTTTTTTTCATGAATAGAAAATTTAGAAGAACTGATTTTTTTGGAAGAATGTATAAGTATTTACATTGACTTTTCATCAATTTAATGCATTCTTGCTGGATGAGAGTATTAATTTCTAAAAAAAAAAATCTTTGACCCCCAACTTTTGAAGTGTATATAATCGATAATGTAGAGTCTGCAGATGATTATCACATAATAAACCACAAATAAGTGATAAAATTAATAAATACATGCTCATAAAGTAATGGTGTAAGTTGAAATAATTGTATAATGTTAGAATAAAGAGATATGAGAGACATGAAACGTAGTTATGAGAGATATGAAACAATATCAGTTGCCAATTAAACAGTTGATGTCAGAAATCAGTTGCAAATTAAACAGTTCTGTGGCCATTGAATAAAAATAATGATGAATCAGAATGAAGAATTCCTTAATATAGAAAGTATTAAAGTAAATTCCTGAAAAAGACACATTTCCTGTTTCCCTCATCTGAAGTTCTAATTAGAGTTGGGCGCATTCAAGTACTTTGTTGTCAGAAAAAAAATAAAAATAAAATAAAATAAAAACAGAAATCATTAAGCAAGCATTCACCATGCTATCTAGCTGCTCAGTTTGCTGACAATTCCAAAATGTTGGTCAAATAAATGCTATTTTTGATGCGTTCAATACATACAGTATTCGTCAAATCATTATATATATATATATATATATATATGACTGTAACTGCAAGAGAAAGCAATGTAGATGCTGTGAAAAAACAAACAAAAACAAATACAATTTTACAGTACTAAAGCTGTGTTTCTCCACTCCGCCATGTTTAAAGCTTATGGCCTACCCAAATTGGAAACTCTGGTATCAAAATTATCTCTGGTAAAATCAATGTACTTCACGTTTTTTAAAAGTTTCGCATAGATATGACAGCACTGTCAAAATGACCCACGAGTCTCACGGATCCACAAAAACGACTAAAAACGCTGTACTATGCATGCCAGGCCAGTAGTTGGCGATGTCACTTTGTAAAGAAACTCGTGCATGTCTATAGAATGAACACATAATATGCATGTGCATGATGTCACAGTTTTCGCAAATTTGCATTTTCATAGTTTACACAGAGGCAATAGCAGTATGCTGTTTTTAAAAAAACCCATTGTCAAATGTTTGCGTTTTCAGTGTCCAAAATGCTGTTCTCTTGTATAGTAAATGAATGGCCAAAATGCATAAAAAATGTTCAGTTTTAGTTGTCGAGTAAACGCCCCCTGAGTTTCAAAGTTGTAAACACAACTTGAGAGGCCATGCATGCCCACTTCCCAACTAGAAACGTGTATTTATAATAATTCTGATAGCATGTGAATGCAGCATAATTGGTGCATTATACAAACACTCTAAGAAAGAAAAAAAAGGGTATAAAAGTAGTCACTGGGGTGGTACCTTTTCAAAAAGTACACGTTTGTACCTTATTTAACCCTAAAGGGGGTATATTAGTACCTCAAAGGTACATGTTAGTACCTTTTGAAAAGGTACTTTCCCAGTGACAGCTTTTGTAACGGTTCTGATCACCGTGTGCAGTATTTGACATTCGTCATGACAGAAAACTTACCTGAAAAAATGTTTAGCGCCTAGCTATTGGACAGATAGTTAAACTTCACTACAAATCACATCTTATCCTTTTAATTAATCCTTTAATTAATTTTTTTTTTTTTTTTGCTCTGAAAGAGACTGATAGGTGTTTAGCAGTTAAGCTAAAGATGTTAGCCTTGTGCGCTACACTTCTTCCTGTATTGTGTCTCGTCTCCTGGCGAGACATTCGTTTAGAAACTCTATCTCAGTCATGGCGTCTTAATCAGCAAATGGAGGCTGATCCTCAATCCCGGCTGACCCTTCTCACACCTCCTCTCTCTGGGCCCTTTGAATGGAAATGGTGCGTAAACAAATTCAATCTAACCTGCATTGTGCGCAACTCAAGAGGAGTCAAAGCCGAGCGCTGCAAATCGCATGGCAATATTGGTTTTAGGTGCAAAGGATGGTGCACAAGCCTGCTTTTGGTATCCAGGTTTATTTGTGTTTGGAGTGGATTACAGTCATTCTCAGGAGACAGACTGACTGACTGGAGCCGCTCGGTGTAAACCGCCCAGACCACCAGGATGGAGGCAAGATAGAAGTGCTGATCTTACATCTGATGACTCAGAGGTCTGAAAAATGATGATAAAGCACTTGTAATTGTTGATATGCCTGAGGACCTTTAAAGGAGTCGTTCACCCAAGTTAAAATTATGACATTAGTTTCTCACCCTCCTGTCACACAAAACTAGCAGTGGTAATTGTAAGGAATTTAACTATAATTCTAGTTCCTGTTCGGCTTGACGATTCCGGTTCTCTTTTTTTTAAAAGAATGGACAGTGTTTGGATGACTGGCGATTAGCAAAAGCCAATGAAATTGCGAGAGAGCAAAAGAACGCAGTAGAATAGCAAGGCATTGGAAAGTGGGAGCTAAAAAACGTGATTAACATGATTCCCAAATGTGCAAATAAATGCGAAAACCACCACAAGCCCTTCCTCTATGTTGTTTGTTGACATTAAGAATAAATGCATTTCTATGAGCGTGAGTTTGCATGAGAGCACATTTTGAGATTCAGAGACTCAGTCAGGAGGGAAAATATCTATTAACATCAACACAACTCATTTAAGTATTTAAATGTGTTCTAAGTTTATATTGTACTTAGGGATGGAACGATTACCGGTTTCATGATAAAGCACGATAAAATGCCCTGACGGTTAGTATTACCGTTTAAAATTTAATTATCATCAAAACCGTGTTTGATTATCGCACTTTTGAAAACTTGCGGTAAATCCTGTCCAGCCAGCATCAGTCTGACGCAGAAGCAGCATGCA
>NW_015629521.1:1447361-1467510 GCF_001515625.1 Sinocyclocheilus rhinocerous
TATTGATAACCGTGATAACTTTGGTCACTATAATCGTGATATGAAATTTTCATACCGTTACATCCCTAATTGTACTATGTGTTTGGCACATTGTTGTTATTTATTTTAAAACCAATAGTTTGGGATTCCCTTCTTTTTTTTTATGTGAGATGTGACATGCACCACATCTGTAATTATGCATATACATGCATGATTTATTGATTGATTTTCCTTATTTATTTACTTTTCCCCTTAAATATTGTATTTATTTATTTATTTATTTATTGTCTGTTTGTTTGTTTGTAAAATACAGTTACAAAGACCTGTTAATTAATCATGCACTCAAAAGTTGACTTGTTGATTCACATGCACAGTCAACAAAAAATAAGATGATAATGGTTCTAAATGTTATATTTCATTTTTTGCTACAATGTGTGTCTACGTTGGAGGAAGAATACAACCGTTTCAAAAGCATTATCATAACAAACATTAATGTAATTTGATTCATTTATTGCATTATGCAATACATTACAACTTCTTAAAACACATTAAAATAAAAGCATTATCATTATGAAAATACAAATTATTTGGAAACTTTATTTCTTTATAAAATACATTTCAACTATGTAAAACACATTTAAATAAATAAATAAATAAAACTGATTTATAAATAAATAAATAATTATTTTTTTTACAGTTAGTCAATTTCAAATAGATAAAAAGTTTTTTTTTTTCCCTCAATGATTATCCTGTATATCCTGCAGTGCAAAAATAAATAAATAAATCATTATAATAATAAATAACGATATATAATGATATAAATAATAATAATAATATATAATAATTGAATTAATCAATTAACACAAATTGTGTTACATGTGAAATAAAGTAGAAAAGTAGAAAAACTAAAGTAGAAAAACTGAAATGGTATTTTCTTGTAAAATATACTCAAATAATCTTTGTTTAATTTTACAACTTTTACAAAAATTACAGTGAGCTTTACTCATACTGCATGTCATATTACACAGTAAAATGGATTTTAAATGATGACATCAAAAGTTGGGGGTCAGTCAAGATTTTTTGACTAGGAGATGGCGACTATAGTGGCTGTCATTGAAAATGTATATTTTGAGTCTTCTAAAGCCATATGATAGGCTCAAATGTAAGTTATCTGTATACATGTAGGATTTCTATAATTGGATTGAACTATTGCAGTTGAGATTCAGTAGATGGTCACGTCTCATTTGTGTCAGTGCGTCTGGAGTGAGTAATAGCAGCAGTTGGGTGTGTGGTCATCAGCGTCTGCGTCTATTGTGCGTACCGTGCAGTCGTCTGCAGTCAGGGAGGGTGTGGAGCCGGAATGATACAACCGTTTCAACGCTCTGCCTCACCGTCTCCCTGGACACGGCCCAACAGGGTGCGGTGGACTGTCTGCGCGGGACCCGGGCCAAACCACAGATATGAGCAAGAACAGCCATTTCATTTTACCAATGTCAATGTGACAAAAGGCCAGACAGTTGTTTTAGTATGTTTTCTTTCTTTTTTTTCACTATGAAATTCATAGCTGTGTTTGAATAACACTGCCATTGTTGCTTTTGTCGAAGTCATTGTTTTTGTTATTATTTCTCCGGTGCTACATCACATGATCCTGGAAACTGTGGCAGAACTGTGTTTCACTGCTAGGTTTATATAGCAATGTAATCCAAATAACAGCAATAAAAAGAGAAAATTAAATTTTAGGGGGTTACTGTAATAAGTAATAAACTTAGGTACACATGCAGCTTTTTTAAAGAAATATATATTAATCAAAATATAATAATTTCTATATTATATAATCGTTTTTATAACTGACCTGAAACTGAAAACCTACACACAAGTATACTTTAAGTAGTTTGACATAATCTCACAGCTTTTTAAAATAAAATATATGAATTAAAAAGTTAATATATTTTATATATTAAATAGATATGAATTGATGATGATGATGATGATGATGATTAGTGTTATTATTATTAACAAACACCCAAATGTATAGAAGCCTGTATCCACCACAGAATGAAAAAAATATTTTTAAAAAATATATAATGCATATTCATACTTCTGACTTTTTTTTTTTTTACAGATCTGAGTTTATATCTCACAATTCAAACTGTTTTTCAGAATTGTGAGTTTCTACCTTGCAATTCTGAGAAACAACGTTTCAGAACAAATCAGAATTGTGATTTTGAGACAGTTAAAACTCAGAATTCTGAGTTTACATCTCGCAATATTTACTTTTTTGTTTGTTTGTTTTTTGCAAAAAAATAAAAAGGTACTTGTGATGTTTTGTCTCACAATTTAACGTTTTTATCTGACAACTCAGAAAAGTCAGAATTCTGAAATGTAAATTGTGAGAAAAAAAAAGAATTGTATATAAAAAGTTGCAATTGCTTTTACTATTACTTTACTATTAATTTGCTTTGCTTTGCTTTGCTTTACTTTCCGAATGATTTCAAAAAATTGTATAAAAGTTTTTCAGAAACATATCAAACCAAAATGAAAACAAAAAGTAAATTTCTACAAATTTGTCATGTGTTTTAAACTACATTTAAAAAAACCTTTGTGGACTCGTTCATAGAACTTTCACCTTTGAACTAGTAAGAAACCACCTAGCAACCAACCAGAACCACCTAGCAACCACTCAGCAGCCTACAATGTGGCGGGAAGTTTTACAGTTCACACAATAACTCAATTACATTTTACATTTGAAACATTTTTCACTAATGTCCTGTTAACAATCAGATTTATTATTATAAGGAAGTTTATTCAGGCCATTGCAGGTTAGTGGTTTCCTGACTATCAAAGTTTCTATTCATAGCAGATATCAGACCTCTAACCTTTCGAAAAAAGCATTTGCGAATACAAATGGTCTTATCATATTTCATTGCTTTTGATTGCCACCATATAAGCCCGGGAATACAATTAAGGCCGACTTGCTGTCTATGTAAGCTGCTTTCATAAAGGCATGTAAGGCGAGCTGAAAGAATAAGCCTTTGGCAGTGTAATTACAGGAGGAGGCTGCATTTAAATACAGTCGGCGCGTGCCTCTGCCTCTATCCTAATTAGACCAAAAAGTCTTGATATGTGTGTGTTTTAGGCACCAAAAATTGCAAGAGAAACACAAATTTCCTCAGTTGACGCCACCCCACGCACCTCGAAAAAAACAATCCGACTCCAAATCCCCTTATTATGGATCAGGATCCTTAAAAATCAACAAGAAGGGCTTTTTGCAGAAAACAGACGTAACATCGCCTAACAACGGCGGAATGTCATACTGCAGATCTAGGGCCTCGCCGCCAACGGCTGTCAAAAGTGCCATCAAACTCGGGTCGGCCAATTAAGAGAAATTGACATGTAGATTGCCATGCTGTCAGAACCGGCTGCTCTCACGCTAAGCTAACAAATCACGCTGACATTTCTACAAGTTTGTATTATTTAGAAGATGTTCATCAAGGCTTTTTTCTTGTCTTTTTTCAAAACCCTGCTATAAATATTCAATGTGACAACAATGCGACGCTCTCAAACACATGTGAGAGCCAATCTTGACGTGATGTGACATACAGAGAGAAAGCGCTGAATTCAATCCAGTGGTTGAAGTCTGTTTGATAGCCGTGAAGAGAGGCGAGAGTATTAATTGTAACAGAGAAAAATGAATGTCCATGTGTGTTATTAATGGAATAAATCATTTGTCTGCATAATGTGTTTGCTGAGACCTGTATGCTTTACTCCTTCTTTGAACTTTGAAATTGGCCACACATTTCCAAAAGACCAATAATAATCCATTTTTTTTAAGGTAAAGCCATTTAAAATTTCTAGACATTGTTGATTTTTTTTTTCAGCCACTGCATCATTTAGCAAGAAACCGTGAATTAATGAGCTGCAAGTAAAAGATTTAGCACATCAGATAACCTTCTTGATTATTTAATGAAGTCTTGCATTAGAGACGTGCTTTGTAACTGCACACATCAATTATTTATTCTTGGAGATGCATTCTTATGTTTGGAGGGGGCTGCATTTTTTACAAACCATTAGCTGTTAATTATTGTTTTATCTACATTAACTATTTACCAGAACAGCATTTCTTTAAAATGGCAATTAAATGATGTACTGTATCGTCACAATTTTGCAGGAGCAACACTGTATAAACAGTGTTGAGTGTAATGCATTACTAAGTAATTAATTACTGTAATTAATTACTTTTCCCTTGAAACGTCAAAGTAAGGGATTACTCTTAATTTTTTCTGTCATTGAGTTAGTTACATCTAATGTAATTGCATGAGATACTGTACAGACTATAGAACAAAACAATAGTGGATTTAACATCAAAATGTAATGTCGAATGTCTAATTTTACAATGTATGTTTTTAATGTAACCCTCTCCCTTCAAATACTTTGGTCTGTTCAAGAATAATTTATGCAATTTTATATTGTTTAAATGAATAATTAATAGCTGAATGTGCTTGTGTGCTTGTATTGTTCATACGGGATTTTGAATGTAATTCAATTAATTTTTACTGTTAATTTTTTTTTTCATTTAAATTTTTTGTTTGCATTTTAATTTTAGTAAATGTGTTATGTGTTTTTGTTTATTTTTTTCATATTTTAGCTTTAATTTATTTTATTTAAACGCTATTTAGTTTTATTAATTTACTCATTTTAGTTCAGTTAGTTGCAACAGTCCCAATTTTGTGTTTGTATGTGTATATATATATATATATATATATATTTTACAGATCTGAGTTTATATCTCACAATTCAAACTGTTTTTCAGAATTGTGAGTTTCTACCTTGCAATTCTGAGAAACAACGTTTCAGAACAAATCAGAATTGTGATTTTGAGACAGTTAAAACTCAGAATTCTGAGTTTACATCTCGCAATATTTACTTTTTTGTTTGTTTGTTTTTTGCAAAAAAATAAAAAGGTACTTGTGATGTTTTGTCTCACAATTTAACGTTTTTATCTGACAATTCAGAAAAGTCAGAATTCTGAAATGTAAATTGTGAGAAAAAAAAAGAATTGTATATAAAAAGTTGCAATTGCTTTTACTATTGCTTTGCTTTGCTTTGCTTTACTTTACTTTACTTTACTTTCCGAATGATTTCAAAAAATTGTATAAAAGTTTTTCAGAAACATATCAAACCAAAATGAAAACAAAAAGTAAATTTCTACAAATTTGTCATGTGTTTTAAACTACATTTAAAAAAACCTTTGTGGACTCGTTCATAGAAACTTAAATATAAATGTAAGTTTTATCATCCAAAAGACATAAGACACCTTGAAAAGATTCTACAGTATTTTGCTTGTCAAAAATAATGTCTTTCACATTTAATTTTAACTTTAATTCCTCATGGTCTTGTCCTTGCTGAATAAAACATTGACATATTTATCTTTTATATTTATGATGATACTCCCCTTCATATGTAGGATTGATTTTTGACTTAGCATTCACCATAAACAATTCTGACACAAACCTATAATCCCATGCATTATTAATGGTTTTAAAATAAACACAACATTGTTATTGACTTTCTGGATGAACAGAGCAACAGCAGAGCATCTGTGCGTTCTGTCAGAGAGAGCTGGAGGTTTTACCTTGGTTTACAAAGTAGCTGAGAAGTAGGAAAATCTAGCTGTGGTCAGTGTTTTTGTGTGCTTGACTGCAGTGTAGTACACTATTTTAGGACAGTCTGCTTGGCAAGATGCACTCTTCAATAATGCATTACCTGCCTAATACCTTAGGGATGTCTCTCAGATGGACGTGTGTGTGTGTGTGTGTGTGTGTGGCAGGTGAAAGGGGTTTATTGATTTGTGTGCTGAAATTCAGTTAGTCATCAGCTCAGTGAAACTGGACACAACAATAACACACACACACTCACTCACAAACACACACCAATAAGAAGGAGAATTCAAGCTGTCTCTTAAGTCTCAATTGTTTCTTCTAGGCAGCAATAAAAAGAAACAGAGACCAGTAAATTGGGACATTTACCGAAGCCTCCTGTTTCTCAGTTTTTTTTCTGCAGAGAAAAAGACCACAGAAATCTGAATCTGAAATCTCAAATTATGCTCAGATTGCCTACGAGTCTGCAATCAAAAATATTCCATATGAAATCAAACATTTATCTCCCAAGACCGCTTGAACTGAGTTTCATTATTTACATTAATGTTATACTCAATCTCATGTGTGTCACTGATAGCCATATTTGTTGCCATTTTAATTTCTCATAAATAGAAAAACAAACTTCTGAGACAAAGTTAACAAACACAGGAAATTGAAAAACAGATACTTGGTGATTTATGAAGGTTTTTATTATTTTAATTGTGTGTCTGATATTTTGGGTTACTTTTAAGGGTAATTTGTTCACAACAAACAAGCAAACAAGTAAACAAACAAACAAATAAATACGATTGAATTCATTTCTAATTCCGATTACCACACTGTTTTATGCATATGTAATGAATGAATGAATGAATGAATCACTCTGTATGATTCAATTAATTCCTGATTGATTGTGATTAGTGATTACCATTGTTTGCTCACTGAATATCCTGTATTTCCTGATTTACATATATGTCATGAATGAATGGATGGATATTTGGATGGATGAATATGATTCAGTTTATTTCTGATTCTGAATACCAACATTTTTCTCACTGAATATGCTGTATTTTCTGTTTTACACATGTCATGAATGAATGAATGAATGAATGAATGAATCTCTTTATATATGATTCAAATAATTCCTTTTTTTCCCCTTAATGAATATCCTGTGTATGGTGATTGATTGACAAACTGATTAAATAGATACATACATACCTAACCCACTTTATATGATTCAGTTAATTTCTGGTGAATAAAATAAAGTTTTGTTTTTTTCTTACTGAATATCTTGTTTTACCCATATGTTATAAATCACTCAATAAATAAATAGACATCACCAAATAAAAAAAAAAATAAAAAAAATTATTTAGGTAATTAAGAAAAAGAAATCAAGGATAAATAAAGCACAAACTTGTGCACAGTGGTTTTCAGTGTTGGGAAAAGTCCTCTGCACAATCTGACTTTGTTGCAACCTAGAATTAAACTGCTGGTCTCGTCTGACAGGAGGAGAATGGCACACTATTTTGACACACTATTTCCCTTTTTTAATTCTGTAAAGCTGCTTTGACATAATCTGCATTGTAAAAAGCGCTATAAAAATAACGGTTACTTGACATGACTTTTTGTCACCTGGGCTGGGCTTGATTATTTATGTTTAATAACAGAAAAAAAAAAAACGTTATATTTTTTAGCAACCGTAAAGGCCCTATCAAATTTAAAAGTAATGTGTTACTTTACTAGTTGCTTGAAAAAGTAATCTGATTGTGTAACATGCATTACTTGCAATGCTTTAATCCCAACACTAGTGGTTTTATATCAAAACTTAATGTAAACATGAAAATAAATTCACACAATTTAAACTCCTCAAAAAATTAATTGTCTTGAACAACTTGAAGAGCAAGCTTTTTCCACTTGACACAATGAAGACTTTTTTTAAAGCGACCTCTACTTGAGGAACACACTCTGACAGGCAGGTGCAGACTCAGTCTTTCACTAACAATAACAGGAGAACATCTCATTTGACACTGAATACTGCACCTCTCATGGCCGGATATTAAGGTGCTGCTGTGGTTGTAACCTCTGTGTCCTGAAACCTCCTCATTCTCACACACACACACACACACACCGTAACCGTAGTACACACTCATGTCAGCCCATCCCTGAAAAGCCTGTTTAATGTTCTTTTAAACTCACCACAATGGGGCTCAAACCAGATGGCAAATTAGTGGCAATTGTTCAAAAACAACACAGTCAATTCTAACAACATCTTTTCTATTCTGTTTCCAGCTGTTGAGCTGCTCCTCTTACTGCAGGAATAACTTTACCTCGGAGCTTTCACCATAGTTGTTTAAACAGGAGCGTTTAGTCTGCATCTGTTAGCTTTGAGGTAATCTAGTGCACTCCTAAAATGTAAGAAAAATATAACTTGAAGATAAAAATTGATAGTCTTTCTATTCCAGGAAAATGAAATAAAATATTGAAAATTAATATACATTTTTTTTTTTTTCAATAAATTACTCTAAGAACGTCTCCTTCTCTCTTGTCTCCAGCTACTAAATTAGTAAATTGTGGTTTTGCCGGCTATGGTTAAAGTCAAAAAGTGGTCAAAACCCCTATAAAACCAGCCAACAGACCAGCTAGACCAGGCTGAGGACATTTTTAAAAGTAGCATTTATATACTGTTGTATTATGCATTAATAATTATATATATATATATATATATAATTGTTTTTTTTTTTTTTTTTTTTTTTTTTTTTTTTTTTTTTTTTTTTTTTTTTTTTCAGTTGGTTTCTCATTAATTATTCTAATTAATTGCCTTTTTTTTTCTATTAAGGTTTTCATATAATATTTATATTTTATTTGTATTTTATTTATTAAGTTTATAAATGATATAACTTAGTTAACAATATCAAACAAACAGTTTTAAACTAAAATGCAATATGTAATAAAATGCAATAAATGTACATTATTAGGTCATATGAGGATAAAACCCAATTTTCAGAGATGTAAAGAAAGCAAATTCTCATATTTGTTGATAATCATGCGCCTGAAAAACTATTGCTAGCATTCCATAGCATTGTTTATGCTTTGCAATTTGGAGTCTTCACTGTTGGTAATAAAACACTTGCAAAGTTAACATTAGCATCGCTATTTTGTTTCTTTAGGCCTATGTGTTATTTGATGTGCTCTTTGGCTCCTCTGCAGATCTTGAACCTGAGCCAGATTGTAAATAACAAATGAAAAAGTGTCGTCTGGCCACGTTTGGAGTGTGCTGTTGTCTTACAGCCACAGATTCTGATGAAGTACTTCATTTGTTCGTAAATTTAGCGCTAACAGGATCTATCAAACCACATAATGGCAGCCTCCGCAGCCTTAACAAACCATGACTTATTTTAGCTTCTCCACTAAGAGGCTTTGGGAACGTGGGTCTGAGCCGAACACACTGGTACTTACCATCGCCACAATTTATTACTATTAAAACTTAAATCAAAACGTGAACTATATCGCCAAGAATAACAACAACATAAAGAGTTGTTCTACTACAGCATTATAGCACTCATTTTCAGAATATGCTATTACTTTTTATTTTATTTGGCCTTCCAGTTAGCAAGCCAGATGCACTGTAGGCCAAAAAAAAATATTAATGCAGTTTCATTTGAGCTTGGAATGGGAATCGGAATCCTACTGAGGTTTGAGATGATAGCAGAGTGATTCTGAAATATAAAACCTAACATATGCTGGGACGGACCAAAATCACACCGCCACGACCATCTTAAAGGCCATAGTTCCATTTAAAGGTCTGGCAAGAGAGTAATATGGTGCTTTCAGTCATAGGAAAACCCTAAAACAGGGTATACTGAGGAGACCACACAGTCAGGCCATGAGGTGGAGGAGTTCCTGGGCTTTTTGGCGGGAAATCCAGTCAGCAAACATTAGCATGGCCAGTTCGCCAATGAAAACCTCAATGGAAACCCCACTTTCAAGGCTGTTACAGCTAATCATCTCACGATTTATTTAAAGAGGGATTCATTTCCACATGCTTCCACGCACATACTGTACGTTTATATCTTCACAAGGTGCACTTAGCCAAGGACATTTGCGTTTATTTGGTGGCAAGTGAAAATATTCACTCTGACTAACTTGTAACTGTTGCATTTAGTAGCTACTGAAAGATTGTTTGGAAACAGTGTTGAAACATTACTCATATAACATGAACAATCTTGGTAATTTGACGCCAGTTTATAGACAGGACAACCATGGAGGTACCAGGAAATGGAAGAGGGGAGGGGGTCAGGAAATGATCCGAGTCAGACTCGAACTCGGGTTGTATAAGCACCACCGGACAACGTGTCAGAACAAGTGCGCTACCCACCAGGCCATGTCTCTAATGGTAAATGCACTCGAGCTTTTGTGTTGCCACTTGTATTGGGGGGTGTTGAGCCTTAATTAGGGGGTCAGGCCCCTGAAATGCTACGTGTTCTGTTAGAGAGCTGACTGAGAAGAATTCTCAGGTTTTTCTAAAGCCTCCAGCTAATTCCTGACTGACAGAATATTTATTATGTGACAGAAACTGTGGATGAGGCCATATCTGGAGAAAGACACGAGCTTCATTCACTCGTGCTCTCGACCCAAACCCCTTTCTAAGGAAGATGAGGACAAAAAATAAGGGCTGCTTTCCACAAAAGGATACAAAATGGGGCTTGAAACTTTGTCTTTTCTTTAAAAATAAAAATGGGTCACTGAAAAGAGGTTCTTCACCTTCAGAAAAGGTTGTTTGCCTCCACAGGAGGTCAAATTAATTTATATATGAGCAGTTTTATTTTTCACTTGTTTTATATGATGTTTGAATTTTTTTTCAACCCTGTTACTTTAATGTAGGACTTGTCTAAAACAGTTCAAAACACAAAGTCGAGTGATTTTGTTATTTTATAGAAATAAATAAACATGGGTTTAAAGGTATAAACATGTGTGAATACTCCAGGATGGGTAACAGGGTTGCATATTTAGCCTAAATTTAGCTCAGTTGTGGCTAGCTGATTTGGTATCATATTGTTAATTCGCAATTACTAATAACCTCATATTTCCTATTAATTAAAGAAAATATTTTTTTTATCATTTTTTTTCTTATAATAACAGGGTTGAAAGGTTGAGATTGACAAATGCACTCAACACTTTGTAAAAACAAAATGAGATAATTTACTGTATTATAGATCAGTCCAAATTATACGTTTTATATGAGCTGTTTTATTTTCTACTTATTTTAAATGAGGGTTGCATTTTCTTCAACCCTGTCACTTTAATTTAGGGCCTGTCAAAATACAGTTTAAAATCCTATTTAGTTTAATTGTATTATTTTCTAGAAATATACAAAAATAACTATCATTTATAAAATGTATAAGTTCCAGAAAATGTGCTTAGGTAAGTAAGTAAATAAGTAAGTAAGAATGGGTAACAGGGTTGCATATTTAGCATAAATTAAGCTATAATTTAATTGTGGTGTGTGTGCTAGATGGTTTGGTACCAAATATCGATTTGTAGTTATTGTTATCCATATATTTTCTTTAAATTAAAGAAAACTTTTTTTTGTTCGTTTTTTTTATTTTCTTATAATAACAGGGTTGAAAGGTTGAGTTTGACAAATGCGCACAACACTATTTATGTAAAATCAAAATAATACCATCTGTCATCTCACAGATGGGTCCAAATTATCATTTTGTGTCACAATTTAAAAATCATGCAATAACAGGGATGATTATGTATTACTTGTATGATTAAATGATTTTAATTGTCTACATTCTTTCACTGTTCCTAAAATAAAACAAAACAAAACAAAAAAAAATCTTCATGGTTTTTGACCCACCTGTTTAGCAATACCAAGAACACCTGATACCTATTGAAAGTGAATCAACTGAAATCAGATTTTCTGTAGCTCTTCCTCCCCACTAATGAAACACCAATGATTTACGAGCTATACCTGCATACAAAACTCCATAGAAGGAGAGATGAGCAAGTGATCCGTAGAAAAAGCTTCCCCTCGAGGGCTCGGAAGAGTAATCCGTCTCAACACGTTGCGTTAAAAGCTTGTTCGCAGAGTCTAAAGCCCATGCATCCCCTGTCTCTTTCTCCTCCCTGTCTCCAGGCCCAGTTCCTGCCATTTGTCTGGGAGCGTGAGGAGAAAACCCCTTCTGAAAGAACAGGATATACTCTAGAGGATGTGGAGCACTCTCGCTGGCTGACATTCTCTACAATTATGCAACTTTTTCCTCTTTTTTAATGGGTCACTGAAAAGAGGTTCTTCACCTTCAGAAAAGGTTGTTTGCCTCCACAGGAGGTCAAATTAATTTATATATGAGCAGTTTTATTTTTCACTTGTTTTATATGATGTTAGAATTTTTTTTCAACCCTGTTACTTTAATGTAGGACTTGTCTAAAACAGTTCAAAACACAAAGTTGAGTGATTTTGTTATTTTATAGAAATAAATAAACATGGGTTTAAAGGTATAAACATGTGTGAATACTCCAGGATGGGTAACAGGGTTGCATATTTAGCCTAAATTTAGCTCAGTTGTGGCTAGCTGATTTGGTATCATATTGTTAATTCGCAATTACTAATAACCTCATATTTCCTATTAATTAAAGAAAATATTTTTTTTATCATTTTTTTTCTTATAATAACAGGGTTGAAAGGTTGAGATTGACAAATGCACTCAACACTTTGTAAAAACAAAATGAGATAATTTACTGTATTATAGATCAGTCCAAATTATACGTTTTATATGAGCTGTTTTATTTTCTACTTATTTTAAATGAGGGTTGCATTTTCTTCAACCCTGTCACTTTAATTTAGGGCCTGTCAAAATACAGTTTAAAATCCTATTTAGTTTAATTGTATTATTTTCTAGAAATATACAAAAATAACTATCATTTATAAAATGTATAAGTTCCAGAAAATGTGCTTAGGTAAGTAAGTAAATAAGTAAGTAAGAATGGGTAACAGGGTTGCATATTTAGCATAAATTAAGCTATAATTTAATTGTGGTGTGTGTGCTAGATGGTTTGGTACCAAATATCGATTTGTAGTTATTGTTATCCATATATTTTCTTTAAATTAAAGAAAACTTTTTTTTGTTCGTTTTTTTTATTTTCTTATAATAACAGGGTTGAAAGGTTGAGTTTGACAAATGCGCACAACACTATTTATGTAAAATCAAAATAATACCATCTGTCATCTCACAGATGGGTCCAAATTATCATTTTGTGTCACAATTTAAAAATCATGCAATAACAGGGATGATTATGTATTACTTGTATGATTAAATGATTTTAATTGTCTACATTCTTTCACTGTTCCTAAAATAAAACAAAACAAAACAAAAAAAAATCTTCATGGTTTTTGACCCACCTGTTTAGCAATACCAAGAACACCTGATACCTATTGAAAGTGAATCAACTGAAATCAGATTTTCTGTAGCTCTTCCTCCCCACTAATGAAACACCAATGATTTACGAGCTATACCTGCATACAAAACTCCATAGAAGGAGAGATGAGCAAGTGATCCGTAGAAAAAGCTTCCCCTCGAGGGCTCGGAAGAGTAATCCGTCTCAACACGTTGCGTTAAAAGCTTGTTCGCAGAGTCTAAAGCCCATGCATCCCCTGTCTCTTTCTCCTCCCTGTCTCCAGGCCCAGTTCCTGCCATTTGTCTGGGAGCGTGAGGAGAAAACCCCTTCTGAAAGAACAGGATATACTCTAGAGGATGTGGAGCGCTCTCGCTGGCTGACATTCTCTACAATTATGCAACTTTTTCCTCTTTTTTAATGTGTCTAAGTGTGGGTGGCTGGTTGTGTGTCAATTTTCCTTAGCTACCTGTGTCTCTTTGGCCTCCTTGGTAACAGAGATAGAAACAGGGCAAGACACCCTTCCGTTGGATCCGATGAAAGCCTGCGGGCTGAGAATTGCTATCCAGGCCTGACGATGACGCCTTCTCGATTTACCTGAAAATCAGCATTTGTAAAACTACACCACAGTTAAGTCATTTGAATGGAATTTGAGGCTATTATGGCAGCTAAACGGAAGATGAGAGCAATCTTGCCCTCACTCAGGCTTCGCAGAGATGGTAAAGTGTATAACGTCTTGTTTTCTGTCTGTAAGTCATCAAGTCTTGTTATGTTCTTGGCCTGGGCGCTGCTAGAGACGACATCTCTGACAAGTGCCGACTAACGCATGACATTTCCTGTTGGCTTTCCTCTGCTGTCACGTGTCATTTTGACTAAGTGCGGCTGATTCACAGCGATATCAAATAGAAGTGATCGGTTAACCAATAGCTAGGCATCTTTTTGTGAACGTGTGCAGATTGCTGATAATAACAAAGCTCATATGATATGTTCCACTCTGCCAAGATCTGACGCACTCGCTTAGGAAAACTTGGGGAGAGCCAGTACGGTGGCACTGCTGAGTGTATACTTGAGTGTTTGGAAGTATCTGCTGCCAAAGGAACTTCCTGCAACATGTCAGGCATAATTTATTCATGGCTGGAGGGAAGGTCCTGTGTGGAGACAGATATGCACACAATCTGGCTGTGGGACAGACAGAGAGACGAGTACACGGAAAGACAGGCTTTACACATTCATTTAGGTTTAAATATATAAACAGTTAACTGCATTTTGTATTTTCTAAAGTTTGTGAGTGATGTTTGCCAGTGCAAAACTTGCCATAGGGTATTCTGGATCAGGTGTTTTCAAAGTTCTTAATGCCATGAGACCCCAAATATAAACATATGCATATACATATATAAACTAAGAATTGCCTGTTCAGTGAGCTTAATTACATTAAGGAAACAATGCATTAAGAGCATTAGATTTTGAATTTGAAGGGTAAATTGTGCTTATTTTGTCTTCTGTGAAACATGTAAGTATCTTCTGTAGCTTCTGAATGGCAGTACTAAATGGGGAGAAAATCTGATATTTAAACAAAATAAAAATGTACAAAACTTCATCCTGTTCAAAAGTTTTCACGCCTAGCTCTTAATGCATTGTGTTTCCTTTTGGAGCATCAGTGAGCATTTGAACCTTTTGTAATAGTTGCGTACAAGTCCCTCAGTTAATGTCATTGTGAAAAGATGAATCTCAAAATCATACAGTCATACTGCTGGAAAGGGTTCAAATAAGCAAAAGATGCTGGAAAACCAACGGATTTTTGCGAACTAGAGGATTTATTAGAATATAGGGAAATATATATACACACACAGCATATTTATTATGTGTTAACTATGAAAGGAATAGAATTTAGAATTAGAAAATTGAATTTTTTTTATACATTTTTGGACACATTTCCGGTATAAGTCCCATCCACATTAGGTTTTATCTGAATACAGATATATAAATAATTTTACCATTGCAACAAATATATATAGCATATTGACTTTGCTGCAAACTCCTACTTTGCATACTTGTGTTCCAGACATTAAATGTAAAAACTTAGTGTTAGCAGTTTATTCAAATCCCAGTATTGGACAGCACAGGTAAGGAAGGGTTACAAACCCTTCAAATGAGAAGAAGACAAGCAAGCTGTCTGCTTGTGTTAACAAACCTGCATTAGTCTGCTTTGCCTGGGGTTACATTGTTGTTCATGACTGTGCACCTGTCCTGGTTAACTGACAGCTTTAAACATCAGCCCTAGTTTCATTATCGCAGTCTTTCATAGCCTCGGGCTCCATTAAAACTGAGGCAAACCGCAAAGAATGTTGTTCAACTTATCCAAAGGTCACAATTTGTCAAAACACCCATGTACGCTCTACAAGAAGCTATTAATGGATCTGATACAAGCTACCTCGAATGACCAACGTATACCAACTTCCTGTCAAAATGAGTTGAGGGGCTGCCAGAAGGAAATGGCATTGGCGTGTTTGTCAGCTTGAGCGCTCGCAGTGGCAGCAAACACTGGAAGTGGCTTTAGGAGGTGTTCTCAGGTTTGGCTGAGCTTTTACCCTTAAGTGGAAAAACATTAATGGAAGCTGGCTCGCACTCGTTCTCTTCCCCCTTCTCAGCGGCGGCTCTAACAGCCGAAGGGAGGGCTGGTAGACGACCAAACATTAGTCACCACATGAATCCTGCACACTGAAATATGCTTCCTGTCAAGGTTTGGATAGATATCATGATGAGAGACCTTGCTCAGCTCGGCAGGAATTGGTCACTTAACCAAGAAAATAATTACAAATTTACTGCAAAGGCTTCTGCAGGCTGATAAAATGCATTTTATTAGCTTGTAGGAGTTGGATAGTTAACCGGGTTAAGACATCTATGGTTAGAATGGTCGCTTGGGTCCTATTCCAAGTACAAGGTCACAATAACAACACTTGGGACAATGGTCTTCAGTGGCTCTATTATTCAGAGCTCTATTATTCAGACAAGCCACTCCCTAAATATCCTCAAAAAAGGAATTACACATCATATTGGATATATGTCGAAACATTTTTTTTTCCCCCAGAAGTTCACTCATAATGTTAGTCAAGGTTTCTTTCGCTAAAGACAGTCATAATTAAGGTTTATACAACCATTTTCCATCCTCTCTGTGACTCTTAAAGGAACAGTTTGCTCAAAAATGAAAATTCTGAAATGTTCTTATCATTACTCATGTTGTTCCAAACCCATATGAATTTCCTTCTTTTGGGAAACACAAAATAAGGTATTTAGCAGAATGTTTATGCTGCTCTCATCCATATAATATTTAATAAAAAAATGCATGAATTAAATTAAATTAAATTAAATTAAATTATAGCATATTTTATCTTTGTTTAAACATTTTCTTTACACAAGCTGTTTGTGCTACTGCAAGTTTAATAATTATATTTGTAAATAACTTCTGTTATCACTTTCCTAATAGTTGGGCTAAATAATAAATAGGCACTGATATGTAAACATCAGTGGTCATATGTTGATGCACTCATGGTTGTTAATTTCAAAAGCTTTTGAAACTTTTTTTTTTAATTGAGTGACATTAATTTATTAAGTTCATAAAGTACATATGGATCAAGATTATTTTTGTTAACAAACAAACAAACAAATATTATTTATTTATTTTGATGAAGCTGACATAAAATATAAATATTACATAAATAA
This sequence comes from Sinocyclocheilus rhinocerous, assembly GCF_001515625.1. Lineage (NCBI taxonomy): Eukaryota > Metazoa > Chordata > Actinopteri > Cypriniformes > Cyprinidae > Sinocyclocheilus > Sinocyclocheilus rhinocerous. The sequence goes on from NW_015629521.1 coordinate 1,464,095, forward strand.
ATTGAAGAAACTAAACTAAAACTGAAATACAAAATAAATGAAACATAAACAGTCATACTTAAAAATAAAAAATTGCTTACAAAAATATAAAAAGCATATAACAACATAAAAAAAATTTAATAAAAACATAAAAACTAAAAAAATATATATTTTTAAAAACTATAATAGTATATAAATACTAGTAAACTAACACTGGTATGTATACATAATTCTTATTTCATAACCATTTGTGTACTTCTTTCTTTCTTTGGCAGCAGTGTCACATAGATTTGTTTAGTATAACTAGCAGTCTTTGGACTAGCTATCATTCTGGGTTTCTTTCACCTTGGGAGCTGAAACGTCACTGGGATTTTAGGAACAAGCGTTCTCCACCAAGCTTAAAGAAAGGTTTGTGCGTTTGCAGAGAGCTGAGTGATTGAGACCGCACTGGTTATTTTTCTTTCCAGACAAAGCAATGCATATGTGTTTGCATGAGTGTGCGTGCATGTGCATGTGCCTTCATGCAATTGCATGTTTTTGCATGTGCTCTGTAAAGAAGCAAGAGCATATAAATGACAGGCTGCCAAAGTGAAGGAAATAAAGTCCTTAAAATAAAGAAGTCAACTACTTCATTCCATCTGTCACCATCTCTTTCCCTCCCTTCCCTAAGGATAACTTTGGCTCTGTTCACTTCCTCCTATTCATGTGAGGATTTCATGGATGACATGCGCTGACCAAATACACACAGGGAGCACATCTGCTAAAAGTGTGTGCATGTGTGTTCGTGGCCTGTGAGACTGGCTTCTAGGAGAGACACAGAGGCGCTATTTTATGATCCCCACCTGTCAGAGGTGAACACACTCGGAAAATAAATGCCTTGGTACAGTAATGATCCAGGTATTCTAGCTTTCATGCTTTACGCATTAAGTATACATTGGTTCCCCAGCTTAAAAAAAAAAAAGGTGTTAGTCCTAGCTGGCTTAAGCTGGTCTAGCCGGTCTCCCAGCCTGGCCAAAAGATTAGTGCGCAAAACCCTTAAACCTAGTCTGGGAGACCACCAACCTCATTCAGACTAGTTTAGACTAGTTTTTCAGCAATATATATATATATATATATATTGTGTACCACTGAAATTTTTTTTTAAAGGTCTGTATATAGAGTACTTCAAATGCTAAATATTAGAAATAAATGTCTTATGCTCACCCATGCCAGATTGATTTGATCCGAAATACAGTAAAAACAGTAATATTGTGAAATATTATTACAATTTAAAATAGTTGTTTTCTTTTTTAATATATTTTAAAATGTAATTTATTTTTGTGATGCAAAGCTGAATTTTCAGCATCCTTACTCCAGTATTCAGTGTCATATGATCCAACAGAAATCATTCTAATATGCTGATTTGCTGCTCAAAAAACATTTCTGATTTTCAATGTTGAAAACAGTTGTGATATTTATTTATTCATTCATTCATTTATTTATTAATATATATATAAGTATTTATTTAGTATTTTCATTTAGCATTATCAATATACATTTCTTGTCACTTTTGATCAATTTAATGCATCTTGATAAATAAAATAATTTCTATAAATAAATAAATAAACAAACAAACAAACCAAGAAATAACTGACCCCAAACCTTTGAACTTAATGTAATTGTAATATTAAAAACAATACCTGCTAAAATATTTTATAGTAACCCATAACAAAAAAAAAAAAAAAAAAAATCAGAATGGTAACCAAATTTCTACTTTCTTTTTATTTCTTTATTTATTTTCTACAGTTTTGTACCACTGTAAAACCACACATCCTTATAGTACAGTGTACAAAGTTACCATAGTTTTATAGTTTACTACAGTAGCAAATTAACAATGGTAAGGGAAAGGTAATATGTTTTCCTTTTGTGAATATACTGCAGCTACAGACCTTTTATAGAACGTGTATTAAGTTAATGTCTATTTATTTCTAATAGTGGCATGCACACAGTTCAGTATAATCCCGTCATAAAATCTGGGAGAGCTGCTGCTTTCATAATGCGGTTTCCTCAGTTTCTGATTCTGTTAAACACATTAGCCTGAATCAGGGTGGCTTGAGAAGTTCGAGAGAGAACCCGAGATTGAAAGGGCTTGTATAATGTCAGTGTAAACTGACAGTTTTACTAAACACAAGTGCAGCACATGCTCCTATATAATGGCATGTATATTTTCACGTCATTTTTGAGAGTACAGTGCCTGGTCCAAGTAAAATAATGCCATCCACGCCATATTTCATGCAGCTCCACTACTCCATCCTTCCCAGAGGTTTGAAAACCACTCTGTATTCTCTCCAACCCTACATGCTGCATCTGTCAATAAAATAGAAATGAACAGTGTGATTATAAGGCAGTCTGGACAGGGGCCATATCTAGCGGAAAGGGGAAAAAAACATATTTTTCCCTCCATCTCTGTCTTTGGCAGGTTTATTTTGGTCAAGCTATGGCTCCATCCACAGTATAAAGCAGCTGGCAGTAGACGAAAAAAAAAAAAAGAAACCAAGAAGACCAAGACCAAGCGTGCTGTTTTCATCACCATCCCCCAAGCCATCGATCTATCTGAGACACGTACACCCAAACATACAGATGTACAGATGAAAGCTCGCACACCTACACCTATTCCTTCATGAACGCCGGGGAGAGTGACTTTTAATTACCAGAAAGTTCCATATTTGCATGATGAGTCATAATACGTTTGACACGTCGCGAGCTATACTGATGAAAACCTGTCCTACTTTCCTTCGCCTCCACTCCAAGAAAAATAATCTTTACGAGAGCACTGCTGTTTGGTTAGACCCACTCCATGCATGCAGGCGGGCCCGGGATCCGAGAGAGAGGAGAATGAAATGAAAATACTGGATTAATAAAGCGAACGAAAAGAATATGATTTATTTTTCTTCGGCTGAAAAAAATATTTTAACCAAAAAATGAAAATTCTGTCATTGTTTACTCACCCTCATGTCGTTCCAAACCTGTATGCTGTTGTTTTATCAGCGGAGCACAGAAAAAGTAATTTTGAATAATCTTCACACGGTTCTTTGCCATATTATACAACAACATTTCTTACTAACCACTGCTTTCAAGCTCAAAATGAGGCAAAAACACCCTAAACCAGGGGCCACGGATCCTCCAAATATGATCATCCTTTTGTGAGGGACCCCCATCCTTAAAATTAAATGGTGTCTATAAAGTGTTTCTTTTTTTTTTGTAAAAAGACCCAATTTATACTGTGGGTGTGTGTGTGTGTGTGTGTGGCAAGGAAGTTGTCATTAGTACATTTAGTTTCACAGCAATTTTGTATGGATTTGTTATCAACATGCATGAAGCAACTGGTATTCAAATTTCCCAATTTTACTGACATTTTGCTTTTGTTTCTCATTAGGTTTCACATTTTGTCCTGAGTG
>NW_015629521.1:1467520-1475235 GCF_001515625.1 Sinocyclocheilus rhinocerous
ATATTTAGTTTCTTTTAAGTTACATGATTATGTTTTTATTCTACTCATTATAGTGCTGTATTAGTTAATTAATTAATTAATTCCAATCTATTTTTATATTAATGTTTTCATGTTTTAACAATTAATAATAATTAATTTGTTATTATTTATTTATTTTTACTTTTTTCACACTTTTTTTCCCTCAACAATTTTATGAACCCCAGTTTGAAAACCCATTTTTTACTACTTATTATAGTACTTACTTACTTACTTACTTTATTTTATTATTCATTCATTCATCCATCTAAAGTACATTTTTTTATTATTATTACTATTATTATTTAATTATAATTTCTTAATCCTTTTCTCTTAACATTTTTACAGGCCCCAGTTTGAAAAGCCCCTATGTAACTCATTCATTTTTAAATTTAATTATTTTATTTTTCTTTTATTATTAAATTTTTTTATTTTAGTTATTTTTCTCCCCAGACCCCAGTTGGAAAACTCCTGCCCTAAACATAAATTCACTATAATTGAAGTTTTCTAAAGCCATACAATAACTTTGTGTGAGGAAAAGAGCATCATTTTCTAACTATGCATACCTATGAGAAGTAACGAGCACGACATTTCTGTAGTGGATACTGGGTGACTCTGCCCAGTGTGAAATCCCATTGGTCCAAAATCCTACTCCTCATAGTTGTCTATTAAACACCATAGATTCTGACTGGCTGTGATTGTGCAACGTCAAGCAGCGGTTTTGCATTCTATGTGGAAAGACACATTCTTTAAAGCTTGAAACTGGTCTCAAGTTATTCACTGAACATCCCATATCTCATTTTCAATTCCACATATTCATACATGTGGCATTAGGTTACGATATGCAAAAGCAATGGAGCTGGATGTCAATGGCATCAAATCTAGTGCAATTCTTTCTTTAACTGAACATACAGTAGGTGTGAATCAGATTTGAGAACTCTGGAGAAAGGAAAGATTTTCAGCAAATAAAGATTTAAATTTACGTCTGTTTTTCATATGACCTCGAATATAGTTCAAAAGTCATATGGACTAGTTTTATGAAGCTCTTTTTTTAATAGATTGACATCCATGGTCACTATGAACTGTGTATGTAAAAGAGCAGCGTGAACATTCCTCCAAACATCTTCCTTTGTGCTCCACAGAAGAAAGACAGTCAAACGGGGTTGAAACAACATGAGGATGAGTAAATAACAACAGAATCTTTATTTCTGGGAGAACTATAAGTTCAAAGGCCACTAAACAGGAAGCTGCTCGGCTTGCTGCATGATTAAGTTATATCGAGCCACATGCGCTCACCCCGGACGCATTTTGGAAGCGTTTGCGCATCCTACGGCAAGCTGAGCTGATCCACTCTGCAGAAGGGAGCTGCTAAAGCAATAATCATCGGAGTAAATACATAAACACACAGGCCAGCGTCTCTGCTAACTCACGTCAGGTAGGATTTATGCCGACGGTGTTCTCGGGTGTCCCAGACCACGGTTAAGTTCTCGGCGAGCCAGCCAGGTGACAATTTTTAAAAGCGAGTGTTGGGTAACATTCTCCTTCAAGGCTCAATACCGTTCGACTCTATTAGTTTCGCCACGAACGCTTTTCCGTGTTCAGCGCGAGGAAAAACAAACACACAAGCAAAGGTCCGTATAAACATATCTAAATTTAACAAGTCCTCCCTGTCTCGCTCAAGTTGTTTTCTTCGTTTTTTCGCCTTTCTTCTCTTTCCTCTGCCCTGCTTTTCTCTTTCACATGCTTTTACAGAGAGGTGCACTGAAAGCGCTCTTTGTTGCTACGGTCTACGGCGTCTGAATAGGGCCAAACAAATGGCCCTGTCCACTGAGCACTGCAGAAGAGGTTTTTGAAAAGAATTCCTCCCCTGACTTCTCCTTCATGAGCCCCACAATGACAGACTACCCTTTTCTTCCCGTGCTCCCACTAATGGATAAGACAATATTTGCAGGAGTGTGAGGTGGGGGTCTCGTTTGCTTGTATATTCAGACTCCGTCCGTGCCAGCCAAACCACCCCCATCCCTCCCTCTCCGATAAACACTCGGCCCATTTCCCTTTGATTTCCTTCAGTCCTCTTGTTTCTCACTTCTTGGATGGTCTGAATCAAAAAAAATCAAGAAGAAAGGCAGAGAGAAAGCAACAGGTGTGAGGTAGCGAGGGACAAGCGCATTAGACGGTGCCCATGAGATTACATCAGTTTTACTTGGAAGAGAAGCAGATTGTTTGATTTGGTGACGAGATGGGCCGATCTACCTTTTCCCCTAATCCAAACAGAGCCAAAGGGAGCTTTTTGTGCTTCGCGCTCAAGTAAACCTTTGAATGTTAATAAAATGAGCTGTTGAAATGGAAAACACAAACATACTGATTTAACATAGCTTTTGTATAAACCACAGAAGCGATTGTTTTACATTTGAAATGGCCTGAGGATATGAAAATAATTTCAACGGCATAATTAAGTGACATAATTAATGCAATCATTTCAAGTAAACTGTGAAAGGTTTCACTAGAACAGTACTTCTATGGCTAAACAGTACATTCATTATCACTGACAGTGGAGTTGTGCAATATGATTCAAACAGTAGAATTCCGTCATCGTTGTGTTTTTTTTAATGAATGTCCAAGCTGCTCCTTTCCATACAAAGAATGTTCCAAAAAGTATAATCTCATAAAAAAGCACCATGAAATATTCTATAGTCCTATATTCGAAAGTCTTCTGAAGTTGTACGATGTGTGTGTAAGCAACAGACCAGTTTACATTTACGGACTCTACAAAATGTCATGTGGCGTAACCATGAATTAAAACGTAATAACATATTTTCCTCATACCTTGAATACTGTGAATGGACACACATTAATCATTATCAATAATAATTGAATAAAAATGTTCAACTATCCTATGAAGATCATTTTATCTGCACCAAATCTCGACCACCTTCTCTTTCCAAGTCTTCATCTTTTTCTTTTTCACTTTATTTAGACAGGTCCAGTACGAGCTACTAACTGTCATGCCAATGTTTTTACAGCTGATAGAGGGAGAAAGAGAAATCCAGAAGATAGAAAACTACTCGCTCTGAGAGTCAACATGGCACAATGACAAAGAGAAACAGAGGCTCAGATCATTATGGTTTAAATGGTTGTATTGGACGCTTGCCAGTTGCTTTCAGTCGCCATACAGACTTGTGGTCTCCACACACACACACACACACACACACACACACACACACACACAGGAGGATATATTTAGTTCTCTGGGCAGATTTGTTATGATCCAAGTCATTCATGACAACTGCATAATTTATTTTCTTATTAAATAAAGAATCAACTGATATGTGATTATCAGTATTAAACTTTGGCATGTAACTTTGCTCCAAACACACTTATGCCGGGTTCAGACTACACGATATTTTTGTCGGTCACGATAGTCACTGTGTCAGATTACACGATGCGCGGAATCGGTTGTCGTCCACTATGACACACTACACGTACTGAAACGATGGAATCTTGCATCCCGACGCCCATTGTCGTTTACGAATCCCCACGACACCCTACGTCAAGCAAATCGTGGCAAAATCGGGCTAAAAATTGACCAGGGGAGACTTAACAGAGGCCTTTTTTGACCTGGGCAAGTTGGCATCTACTTAGCAACCAGCCTAGCATCATGGCGGTGACATTTCTATGGCAACAACTCACATTTTCTTTAGAGAAGGTAAGAATCGTGTGTTTTTGTTTTTCTGTAGATGATTCAAACCAAGAGGACAGATGTTTAGCATCACTTAAGTTTTTTTCCATTTTGTCAAAGCTTGGTCACAAGCTGCTGTCAAAGGAGGATGTTTTTTTATCATAATGAATGCGAAGTTTGTCTGTTTTTATGCCGTCTTCAGTGTTTCTCTGTTATTTATATGGTCTGGGTTGAGAGATAATGAACTGTGAATTGTATGTCTTGCACATTCTTTAGACTTCCAGGAAATCGCTGATCTTTGCTTCTCAATACTGTTAATGTGCTTTAAGAATGAATGGGACGACCAACAAACAAGCACTGTCAGGAACAAGAGCTATTTCCAGCTTGCTGAATTTAAAAGGAAAGTTTTTCTTAGCGAACATGAGAAGCATGTTATTTTCTACAAATGTTCATTAGGACGTGTGTTCTGCTGTCAACACTGGGCCACAAAATATAGCACAAGAAAATAGCTACTAACTTTCTAAGGTTGTTTTGTAGGAGTGTTCAGAGTTGGAATGGCACACAATGTCTGCTGCCACAGGAAAGAAAAATATCTTTAATGTCTCAATTGTCTCTCCTACACGGCTATTAGATTGAATGGAGAGCCAGTGGAGACTTCTTAACCTTCATGTTGTGTTCCGGTCATTTTGACCCAGAGAGTTTTTTTTTTTTGTCCATGTAAACCATACAGTGTAGTTATACATTTAAGTACTGAGTAATATTAATTAACTACATGTACTTACTGTATGGTTAGGGTTAGGATTAGAATTTGGCTTAGGGTTACTTGCATGCAATTATGTATAATTTATTGTTATTATAATAGTAAGTACATGTAACGTACAACAAATGTTGAATATTAGTAACATTAAACAACTTTCAGTGTAAGTAAGGTTGACACACTGACACTTTTTTTTGTTATATATATTTTTTAAAGATGAACTATGATCTTCATCTAACAGAGTCAGTCTAACCATAATGACTAATACTAGTTATCTATTAAACAGAAGTATAACTTTTTTTTTTGGATGGCCATAATCATATTTAGAGAGATCATGCATGAAATGTAATATTCTCATTATTTGCATTTAACTGCTTTCTGTGTATTCACATTCCTCAAAGTCATTAAAGTATATAAAAAACATATTCTGGTGTTCCTTCTGAGGAATGACACAGTATTGTCTTTTCTGCGGACAACTAAACAAACTCTCAATTACACGGATCTGCTAGAACATTCTTTGTGCAGTTAAAAAAAAGGGATGCAATGAAAATAAGGGGGGTGAAAAAAAGTAAACCAATCCCAATCAAAGGTAGTTTGAGTACTTTTTATAAGGGAGAACCAATATGATCTGTTGCTGTTACAAAAATAAGTTTTATGTAAGATTTATAGGGGAGTTTTGTTGTTTTTCATAAACACCACCCTTAGCATAAATCAGCTGCATCCAACTATAATTTAAGTCAGTGTTTTACTAAAATTACATAATAGCATTTGACCAGAAGGGCATGTAACAAGGACACCTTAAAATAAAGTGCTACTTTTTTTTTTTTTGCTAGTTAATACTAGTTAATGTTTTCACAATGGACTAAAACTCACTGACTCTGCAAAAAAAAAAAAAAAAGGGTATAAAAACTTAAAAATGTTTATACTTTTTGTACTATTTTGGGGATTTTCCCACCTTGTTACACATGATGTTCCCTGGCAAACATGACCGTCCTACAAAACGGTGCTTATAAATCTCTCGTTATGCTATATTATCGCCAAATCTTTGAATCAGTATCATCAACTTTTTCTCTTTCAATTAGCACGTTTTGTGTTTCTTTTTGGAACTGACTGATCATAGGCCTCACTGATCTGAGCTTATGCACCTTAGTTCTTGAGTGAACTTTGCCAAAATTATCCATAAATAATGTTTTGTTGTTTTGTTTTTACTCAAACACTGAGGTGCATAAACTCAGATCAGTGAGGCCTATGATCAATCAGTTCCAAAAAGAAATTCAGAAACATGTGCTAACTGAAAGAATACAAGTTGACAAAAATTTGGTATTTGGTAAAATAGTATAGCATATGACAGATTTACAAGCAATTTTTAAAAGGCACCAACCCCCGGTTTCACAGACAAGGCTTAAGCCTAATCCCAGACTAAAATGTAAGTCTGAGTTGTTTCAGCTGAAAGAAACTTGCACTGATCTGATCTTTTTTTTTTTCCTAAGGCATATTTATAAAAAATTACTTAAATGTATTAATTGAACTATGGCCTAATCTTGGCTTAATCTAAGCCCTGTCTGTGAAACCCAAATTAGGTAAATGATTTTTAGCACAACACAAGGGTTAAGCGTCGCTTCAGAAAACTACACGATATTCTCACAAAAAAATTTTTTTTACCACAAAATTAATAAGCAGCACAACTGTTTTAAACATTGGTTATAATAAGAAATATTTCTTGAGCAGCAAATATCAGAATGATTTCTGAAGGATCATGTGACACTGAAGACTGGAGTAACGATGCTGAAAATGTAGCTTTGAATCACAGAAATAAATTACATTTTAAAATATTTTCAAGTAGAACACAGTTCTTTTAAAGTGTAATAATATTTCACAATTTTAAGTCTTGCTGAGTTTAAGAGACTTCTTTCAAAAACAAAAATCGCAGCATTTCCAAACTTTTATATTGTATATTTTACAAAAAGATCTCAATGTTTCATATACTGTGCTCAGATTTGCCTAGAGACTAATAGTCAAATTCTTCAAATACTCTTGAGCTAAAGAGCAACATAATATTTCCTGTTCAGAAATGCAACAGACAACCCACTCATGAATGTTTGGGAACATTGTATATATTATACAGCGGAAATAAAAATCTGTGCTTCAGATTTGCCTCATTAAACTCTATATAAAATGAACACCTGGTCCTGAATGTGGCCGTTTTATCCCATAATTCAAAGGGCTGTAATGTTGTTCTACAGCACATCTACATCTCATCTCTCTTTAGCTTTAGTCAGTGGGAGGAACGGTCCTGTAAAATAGTGGTATGAATTCAGTTTATCTTGTTTTGCAGCAGATTCGGAGATGAAATTACAGTGCAAGAGCAGGGAGGGGGTAAATTTCTTTACTGTCATTTTTGATCAATTTAATTTGTCCTTGCTGAATAAATATTAATTTAAAAGAAAATCATCTTACTGACTCCAACTTTTAGAAGAGTGGTGTACATTCACAGTTTTGCATTAAATGATGATTTGCATTAAATAATATTATCGTGGCTGAAACCGAAGAAAATATTTCAAATTCAGTGCAAGAAACAATACAAAAAATTGAGGAACAAATTAAACATTGCACCATTTCAGTGATGTTTTGCCACACGACACAAGAGAACCAAAAGCATTAGGAACCAAGGAGCCATTTTTGTAGTCCATACAAGTTTTGTAGTCCATTTTCAGTGCATCTCTGTAAATAAAAGCTTACATTTCTGACACAAAGCTATCATATGACTTCAGATGACAAGGAAAATTGTGCTTAAGTTACTATTTCCTGATACTTTAAAATGTTGTTTGTCATTTGAAGCACAACAACCTGAATCCCCATTCACTTCCATTGTATGGAAAAGAGCAGCATGAAAATTCTTTAAAATCTCTCCTTTTATGTTCTACGAAAGAAACAAAGAAAGTAGTGTATGTTTGGAATGACATGAAGGTAAGTGAATGATGACAGAATCTTTATTCATGATTTACGATGGCAGCCACTGACTTCCATAGTATGGAAAAAAAAATGGAAGTCAATGGCTACCGTCAACTGTTTGGTTACCAACGTTCTTCAAAATATCTTCTCTTGTGCAGGTTCATGAGATTTAAATTGAGCTACTTTTGTTCAGTTACTGCCTAGTTGTTTCATATGACAATTGTATATATATATATATATATATTTATTTTTATTTTTTTTCAGCAGCCATTACTCGGTCGGTCGTGTCACATGAACTGCTGATTTGATTCC
>NW_015629521.1:1475245-1476633 GCF_001515625.1 Sinocyclocheilus rhinocerous
AATGGAAGTCAATGGCTACCGTCAAGTGTTTGGTTACCAACGTTCTTCAAAATATCTTCTCTTGTGTTCAACAGAAGAAAGAAACTCTTACTGGTTTGGAACAAGTGGAGGATAAGTCAGAATTTTTATTTTTGGGTGAACTATCCCGTTTAAGTGCATCAGAATCAGAACCGCAATCATTAAATTGTGAACGATTGCAAGTGAGCGTAGAGAGACGGAGAGGAGGTCTGATCACCAGGGTTTCCACCCTGCCATGACTCCAATGCAGTCAAAGTGATTTGACATGAGAAACTCCGGAGTCTGTGGGGGGAACCGCAACTGCTCTGCATATCTGATCAGAATATCGGTTAGAATGGAGGAATGGAAAGTGTGAGAGAGAAAGAAAAGCCTAAGCAGTGTGTGTGTGTGTGTGTGTGTGTATGTGTGTGTGTGTGTGTGTGTGTGTGTGTGTGTGTGTGTGTGTGTGGAAAAGCCTAAGCAGTGTGTGTGTGTGTGTGTGTGTGTATGTGTGTGTGTGTGTGTGTGTGTGTGTGTGTGGTGTTCCTGTTACCTCAGCAATCCTCGCTCTGCCTCTTGCCTCCAGTCAAATTCACTCCAGCCAGACTGCAGGGTTCTGAATAACTGCAGGCGATATCTTAGCCTGTCTGTCCGTCTGCCTGTCTGGCTGTCTGTCCATCTCGTCTGGCCGTCTGGCCGTCTGAGACTGACTCCAGAACAGCAGCGAGGCATGCAGTGCCAGTGAGCGTACTTTACCACGGGGCAAATCCTCACCCCTGTCCATCTGCAGAATTAACAAGACGAACTGCCTCCCCATCACAAACACAAAGCCCTGCTCCTCTGTGACAGCTCCACGCTGCTCTGTATGCCAAGCCGCTCCTGGACGGTGTATGGCTGAACAGATGGGCGCTAAAGCCAGAGGAGCTGCAGTCACTTCGAGATATGACAGCTCAAAACGCTTGTTGCTGCAACTTTATAAACTTGTATATAACCAAACGGTGACAGTGACACGGATGAAGTTAGTAGCAAGGCTGGTAAAGGGATATGAATATCATGTCGTCATGTACTCATCCTCATGTCTTTCTTTTATGGGACACAAAAGGAGATGTTTAGCAGAATGTACAGGATGGTAGGCAGTGTGAATGAACACTGCTCCAAAAATGACAAAAAAAACAAAAAAACACCAAAAACAGGTCTGTTTGAGTCTTCTTAAGTCATACCATTGCATCAGAACTTATATGGAATGTAATATATAACTTATATTATATTATATTATATTATATTATAGATTTTTTCCATACAACTGCATGGGATTTCCTATGTAAGTTAATATATATTTTTTATTTTGAATATATTGTTGTATGCGTGTGTGTGTGTGTGTGTGTGTGTGT
>NW_015629521.1:1476690-1500385 GCF_001515625.1 Sinocyclocheilus rhinocerous
TTCTTAGTAAAAAAAACATATGATTGCATCGGAATTTGTATATAATTTAATATATATATATTTATATATATATATTATTAAATTAGAATAGACTAAATTGCACTAGATTACATTATAATTACTACTGTTTATTCACTAAAAATATTATATTTTCTGCCCTAAAAGACCTAATTAACTTGCCCCTTTAAAAAATAATAATAAAATAAAATTTGTATAGCCCTATACATATACATATATATCAGCCAAATTTTTTGCAACATCAAAATTTGAGGTAAATAAGTAAGAGAGTAAATAGATAAATAATCAGGCCTATTTTAATCTACTGAGAGCCATACTATATTATTTTCAAGTGCACATACACAAACCCATTAAATAGCAATCATCATGAGAAAAATGCTTCAACCAAGCTGACTCTTCCTGAGGCGATGTAAACTGTGGTTATATTTTAGGCCTGTAAAAAAAATAAGGATAGGCAACGTAACACACCATGCAATTACTTTAAACTGTCCTCCCTTCCTAAATGATCCGACTGCAGGAATTCTTTCCCGTGGCTGTTGTTTGACTAGGATGAGTGGGTTTGTTATGGCTCAGATACACCTGCTTTAGTGTATACTTAGACTGTCAGAGACCCGCCCTGGGACTAGAACGCTTCCACACGCTCCTGTCAGCGGAGAATTACGGCGCCTCTGCTGCTATTTTCACAATATTTTTACTCTGGGCACGTCTGCGATGCTGCCTGTTGGTCGTATGGTTATTGCCATACAAAAGTGCATGTTAAATGTATGTTTTGTGGGCCCTCAGACTATGAATTTTAAATGAGACAATGTTTTTCTTGTTGGGTTCGTCTTGTAGGGGATTGTTTCGCTGCTGAAAGTCTGCATGAATGCATGAGGCTCTGTGTGCAGATGACCTCTGGGTCAAAGGTTACCATGGTAATCAGGTCAGAGGGGATGTGGCTTCAGTTTTCCACTCGCAAAAGGGCCGAGCCGGTGTCCATCTGTCATACAAACCATACACATATTCACACGGACACTATGTTCTTTCACACACACACACACACACACACACACACTCAGACTCACTCCCACACCGACCTGCTGACTTCCACTGAAGGCAGAAAGCTAGTTTATCTGAGATTGTTTAAATAAAATTGATGGAATAAACAGCGCAATTGCATGTATATAATCTATAAAATGTATTTAAGCATGAATATAATTTAATATTAAATGAGACAATTAATTGAAAATTGAAGTAGAAATAATTTTATTCCATTTTTACATTTTACATATATAATCTGTAAAATAAGAATCAGTCCCTGATACTAAATGAGATAAATAATCAATATTAAATATAATTGATTTTAATAAAATTTTAAATTTAACAATACATAAAGACAAAGCTACCTGAAATAAGTTGATACTAATTAAAATAATTAATAGAATATATAAATAAATATGAATACACTAGATTAATATATTATAAATGTTTTTTACATTTGATATATCAAGACAAATTTCCCAAGATTCGATTTTGATACTAATTCAACTAATAAATTAAATTAGTACAATATTTAATTTGACATACAATATATATTCTGTAAAATAAGAATGAGTCCTCATAAAAACTAAATAAGATAATTAATTAAATATTGAATTAAATAGTATTACTTTTATTATATTTTTATATTTTGCATATGATCTGAAAAACAAACAAATAAATAAATAAAACAAGACCCTCTTAGTAGATAGATAGATAGATAGATAGATAGAATTAAAGCTACATAAAATAACTTGATACCTCGTGAGTACCCCTCTGCCTGCGAGGGGCGATGGGGGTATGTGACGAGAGGGGCGGGGCCGAGAGCCGTGGGAACTGAGCGAGGCCGGTGGAGTAAATGCTAATGCACGACACCTGCGCCACTCACCGGTCTCGAGTCCCACGGAGGAGCTCCAGAAGGATAAAAAGGAGGAGTGACGACAGTCTTGGACGAGAGAGGACCAGGCCTGGACATTATTTTGTGTTTTGTGTGCGGCAGCCGTCCGCGAGGGGCTGCCGCTTTACTTTAATTTTGTGTTTGTTTATTTTATTATTAAAGTTTTGTTTAAGTGTTCGCCGGTTCCCGCCTCCTTCTTCCCGACCTACGAACATTGTTACAATACCAATTTATATAATGATTAAAATATTATTATTAATGAAATATTATTTAATTCTATAATTTTATTATTTGAAAGTGAAAGTGAAAGTGACGTGACGTGGCCAAATATGGTGACCCATACTCGGAATTAGTGCTCTGCATTTATCCCATCCAAAGTGCACACACACAGCAGTGAACACACACACACCGTGAACACACACCCGGAGCAGTGGGCAGCCATTTGTGCTGCGGCGCCCGGGGAGCAGTTGGGGGTTCGGTGCCTTGCTCAAGAGCACCTCAGTCGTGGTATTGAAGGTGGGAGAGAGCGCTGTACATTCACTCCCCCCACCTACAATCCCTGCCGGTACGAGACTCGAACCCGCAACCTTTGGGTTACGAGTCTGACTCTCTAACCATTAGGCCACGACTTCCCCCTTCACGACAGTGAAGCTGCAATTGCAGTGTGTTGAAAACCTTTGCAGCTGAATGGAACTCTGGGATTGTCACATGTCTCTGCTTGGGCCAGGCAGGTGCATCTGAACTGCATCAAAAACAGTCTGAAACTGGAATACATACGTGCATACGCTCTCTGGCACAACCTGAAATATAAGCTGATGTGGGAAAAGTGCTACTGTGACAGAGAGAGCTGTTTAGAATTGCTAATAGAACATCAGGCCATTTCAAAGGCTCGTCTGCATTCTCTCGCATCCTGTTCCATCTCAGAATGAGCACCCAATCAGATAGCAAAGCCCTGCTTGATTCTGCAGAGGAAACATTAGCGCTGAGCAATGATATGGATTTCTCTGAGTACCGGCGCCAGATAGAAGTCTGCTTTAATCTTCCACCCTGGATTCAGATTTCTGTTCCTGATGCCTCTCTCACGCTCACTCACTCACTCTGTGTCTCCCTATAGCTTTAGAGCTGAAGCGATTTGCAGGCTTGTGATTGGCTGAAAGCGCAGAGGTCAGCGGGGGGTGTCTCTCCTGTTGAACAAACACCTGTGTGAACCTCGCAAACGGCTTTCGTATTCTGAAACTAAAACCTCAAGCATTTGTGAGTACACATAGCTGGTCCCCAATCTATATGTAAAGTGATAGCCAACAGTTTATCACATTATAACCTTAGAAAGACTGTATTGAACCTGTTGATACTTTCTGAATGAAGAAATCTGACATTTTGCTGTTTAAACAGCTGGAGATTGCAGTTGCAAACTCAAAAAAGTATTATTATTTTAGCCATGATAATATAATCACATCATTCTCAAACATGGCAACGTGTCTGTTTTGTTTTGTTTTTTGTTTTGTTTTGTTTTGTTTTGTTTATTCACCCAAAAGTGAAAATTTGCTGTTCATTTATTCACATTCTGACCATCCAATGTGTAGATGACTTTTATAGTTGTTTTGTTTTGTTAGAAAAGTAAAGAAGATTTTTAACTGAAATCATGGTGATTCTTGGTGATTCTTAAAATGTAAGTCAAAGGCTACCGTCACTATCATCAATCACTGATTGATTGATTGATTGGTTGATGTTTTTGGTGAACATAAAAAAACATATATTTGAGTGTTATTTTTTATAACATGACTTACACAAAACAAACAAACAAACAATAAATAAATAAATAAGCTTTTTGTTATATATTTACATAATTCCTGACTCTTATATTATTACATCATTACATTATTATTATTATTATTATTATTATTATTATTATTATTATTATTATTATATACATTCTATTAATATTTTATTAGAAAATATCTTATTTTATTTTGTGTTTATTTATTGGTTAATTATTCATTTGATTCATGAAACACAACAAATGCACACATTACTGCATGACATTTTTATTACATCATAACAATATTTCAAGTAAATAAACAAATCCGATTTTTTTATTCTTTACATATTTAAATAATTCCTGACTGTTAAATTCAAGGCTAAAATATATTTGATTCATGAAACATAAAAATACACACATTAGAGCATAACACTTTTTAACATGTTATACTATTTTAAATAAATAAATACTATTTTTTGTTATATATTTACATAATTCCTGACTCTTACATTATTACATCATTACATTATATTATTGTTATTATTATTGTTATTATTATTATTATTATTATATACATTCTATTAATATTTTATTAGAATATATTTTATTTTATTTATTGGTTAATTATTCATTTGATTCATGAAACACAACAAATGCACACATTACTGCATGACATTTTTATTACATCATAACATTATTTCAAGTAAATAAACAAATCCGATTTTTTTATTCTTTACATATTTAAATAATTCCTGACTGTTAAATTCAAGGCTAAAATATATTTGATTCATGAAACATAAAAATACACACATTAGAGCATAACATTTTTTAAGATGTCATACTATTTTAAATAAATAAATAAAAGTTATTATATATTTAAATAATTCCTGACTGTTACATCCAAGCCAGTATGTTATGGCAGAAAGATGCTGGTTTAAATTTACTTGCAAATTAATGCAAAACTAAGAGTAAGGCCACAATGTGCTACAGTATATTTGAGCTCAGGTTACAAGGAGTATCAGATGATTGCGCAAGTAGTTAGTTAGTCAGTTATAGGTGATTGTGGCTAACTTTGCCACACAAGTTGACTTTGCCTTAAAAAATGCATTTTGCAAGCTGCACTAGCTACTGTATTAACATGCTAATGAGCTACACCTAATTAGCTGTCAGTGGAGATTACAAAATATTAATTAATTGAAATAAAAAAGTAAAAATTAGTAGCATATGCAGATATTCTCATGTGCTTTAAAATGAATATCCACCATATGTGAATATACGATGCTAGCTCAACGCTATTCCTCAATGCATGAACGCCCTCATCAGTCTCTCTTGTTCTAGAATTGAAAAGACTCACTCGCTGAGACCAGGCCCAGCGAGCATCATTGTGTTTGTGTGGATGGTGAGGAGCATGGTGGTCCTGGCCCACAGACAATGGGTCCCATCCTATTAGCGTTGTGTAAGGAGGCCTGCTGGGAGAGGACATGCTGAATTAGCCCCACCATGTTCACCTCATCTGTCACTGCTGCCAGGCCATACGGCATGTAGGACACAGTTGTAAAGTGACAATAGATATTTCTAAAGTCTTTTGTCGACCACCAAAGATTGACAGGGGTGGCGGTGTGCTCCGTAGCCAAGCGGCCGGATGTTTGCTCAATGGCGAATTAGAATGTTTCAGATGGTAAGCGTTACTGACTTCGCGCTCAGTTTTATATTATACATCTTTGGTGGTCCCTACACTGGTGCGCATGCTTACTAACAGTCATTTTCATTTCTTTGACACATTTTGATTAATGTCTTTTTCATTCTTAATGCTAATAGTCAGCTAGCATAGCGTTTAACACTTCTAGCTTGGGGTGAGAAAGAACACCAACAAAGTGACTGAAAAAAAAAACACACAAAATGTAAAAATCACACGATTTAATGTCTCTTACACCTCTAATTTTTCTAGTGTTTGCAGTTATGAAACCCACTGCCAAGATTTCACAGCTTGTTTGTGGTTCATACAATGCTAATCATGATCTGTTGAGTGCAAACTGGGGGTAAAAAGTATTCAGCGATTCACAGTCCAATAAAACTGTCTCCAGAGGTGTCAGGGTCAGAAAGGTGTCTTTTGAAGGCTGTGCGATAATCATCCAATTAGATATAATTGGTTAGGTGTTCACCCTCTAAATTAGGTTCCTTAATAAGACACCACCACTCAATTTTCCGGGCAACTGTGAAAATAACGAAAACCATGTATTAGCTAGTCTACATCGGTGTACCATGCCGCCTGAAAGTCCTGTAGAAACAATTCCAATTAAGACAAAACATCTAAGTAAACACACACACACACACACACCAGGGGGAGGTGAAGCTAAAAGTTCAGGGATCCAATGTTTGCTTTCCTGAGATTGAATATTTAACGAAGTGTGCGGTTAAACAGTAACATAATGCTCCCGCCTCAATTTTCCGGGCAACTGTGAAAATAACGAAAACCATGTATTAGCTAGTCTACATCGGTGTACCATGCCGCCTGAAAGTCCTGTAGAAACAATTCCAATTAAGACAAAACATCTAAGTAAACACACACACACACACACACACCAGGGGGAGGTGAAGCTAAAAGTTCAGGGATCCAATGTTTGCTTTCCTGAGATTGAATATTTAACGAAGTGTGCGGTTAAACAGTAACATAATGCTCCCGCATTGACAAGCTCATTAATTTTTAACCTGAGATTCCACTGTGTTGTCTGAAATTGGTTTTGCATAAAGAATTAGGACATGACATGAAAGCTGGGAATTTAACAATTGATCAAAAGTCCAAATGGACGTGTCGCTCATTTATGGTGTCTTCTCTCCCTTCATCTCACACTTTGGGTAACAATGACATTTGCGACTACACTGTGTAGCTTGTTGTCTTTTTTGATGTCTTTTGTCGCTGTCCATGTCTCCTGGGCCAACGCTACGCGCAAAGATCACCCATCAACAAAGCTTGATATGTTTCTGTCCCTTTATCATATCACACTTTCACTCCCTCTTTATCTCTATCTATTTCCACATTCACAACACAAACATTCCTCTATCCACCAGACACACTGTTATCCGAGTGATTACATAAAGACAACCAGTTGCAGTGGAATGTGTGTACCTGGGATTTCAATTCAGTTTACTAAAACTGCAATAAGAATCCATTCTCTAAACCACTTGTCCTATGCAGGGTTACAGGGTATCCTATACGAAGGCAGGGAAACACCTTGAATGCACAATCACCCAGTCCATTTATGAGCAATTGACCTATCCTGCATGGGGAGAACATGCAAACTTTACACCGAGAGTTTAGGGACTCAAGTTGGGACTCAAACCAGAGACCTACTGAACTACCCACTGAGCCACCGCTCCACCCTTTAATAGGTATGTGTAGCTGAATTCTCAGTGACACCATAAGCAACAGTGACCGTTGATGATGCAACCAACTTGAGCAAAATTCAACTTCATGCACATGAGCTGATGTGGTGACTATCAAGAAGTTAAAACACTGGAGCTCATATGATCTGCCCCCTGATACAGCTGGATACTGGGATTACAGGGACTTGACGACCTTCAGTGTTTTAATTTTCCTTGGCTTGAACATCCTTTCCCTAAGCTGAATTGTGAGTTGTGATAGTACAGTAAGTAAACTGTATGAGGTGTGCTGAGCTCAGCATTTTCAGTGGACTCTGCAGATAACTTGTTTGGGAAGCAGTCCATGTCCAGGGCTGGATCATGGTCCCGCCTAGGGCTCATGTCTTTGGGTAGAGGGGATTATGTGATGGGTTCATATCGTAACTTGCCAATCAGGAACTCAGCTGTATGTGTTGAGGAGGCCAGTGAAGCTGGTGATAAACTTGTACTGTGTGCACTGGGGTCTCTGGGGTTCAGCTTGCACTGCACTCTCTGAGGGGGCCTTGCTTTATGCTTGTGTTCTGCTCATGATGCATGTGTTGAAGGGCTAGTTTGTGCGGTATGTACTGAGGTGTCCAGGGTCCCTAGTGGTCAGCTCACACTGTGTGCAACAAGAAGCCCAGGGCCCAAGTGGTCAGCTTGCCCTTTTTGCGCCAAGGGGCCCTAGTTGTCATCTTGTGCCACATATGCCCAGGGGTCCTAGTGGTCAACTTGTGACGTGTGCGGTGAAGGGCCTGAGGGTCCTAGTGGTCAGCTTGTGCTGTATGTGCCAAAGTGTCAGGGGGCCTTAGTTATCAACTTGTAACATATGAGCTCAAGGGCCCAAGGGCCCTAGTCGTCAGCTGCATGTGCCAAGGGGCCTGTAGGCCCCAGCCGTCAGCTTGTGATATATGAAATGAAAGGCCTGAGGGCCCTAGTAGTCAACTTGCATTGTATGTGCCAAGGGGCCCTAGTGGTCACCTTACATTTTAAAATGCAACAAAGGCACTCTTGGACTTCTTGGCCTAAGGCTTTAAAGGCCCCTAGCAATCTGAGACCCCAGGGCACTAGAACCAGTCTCCAGGTTTATACTCCAGCCCTTACAATGATAGACACACACAGTAAGAGCCAATATCACAGTGTGTGTATATACGTATTAAAGTGTGTGCGCATGTCTGTCATCATGAGTTAGTGTTTGAACATTCTTAGACACAGTTTGTGAGACAGTCAAGCTGGGACATGAGTGGAAAAATCTTGCTGTCCATCCCATCATCACCAGAGAACATGTGATCGGAGACGTCCGCCATAGGCCTACATACCAGTGCATACAGAAAAACCACCCTACAGAATATAGGGCGCCAACACAAACACAAAGCACAGGAACCACACCACTAAGGCAATATAAGACACTTCCCTTGGTTTTATGTAAGGAACTCTGTGAGTTTTTCCTTCTGTAGGAGCCAGGTGGCCAGGCAGCCTCATGAATTAAACCAACATTGTTTTCTTAGTGAGAGCGTGCTAAAATCTTCAAGGTTTTAACAGAGTGTCAGACCCTCATCCCAAACTAAATTATATTAGGGAGACAACAGGGAAGACTTCTAAAGAAGTCATTTATTTCCACCTCAGCAAATGAGCTGGTGTACTTAGTGGGCCACATAATCATTAGCGCCTGCAGACAACAATAGAAGAGGTTGAAGGGAGGGTCAAAATAATGAGGACGAACAGTGTCCCTTAATTCTCTCCTTTTAAAAACAAAACACACATCTGCATCCTTGAGGTGTGTTGTTAGCTACTGGAATACACATTGCATTGTGAGTCTGTAAGCTGTATTTGGGGAAAATGTACCTTTAAATACTATCAGAGATGTTGTTTTGTTCGAAATGACCCTTAACAATCCATAAACCGTTCCTTTGTCAATGTGTCTGGCTACTATTTCAAACCAAAAAAGCACCACAGCACCTCCCAAACTGGACTTTTACATTTTTTGAAGAAAACATGAGTGCTACTTGCCCATGGAAAACTCACTGCCACAATACTAGGCTATTGTGGATGCTTGCCACAGCATTATTATGGGGTTTCCAGAAGTGTCCTGACTGTTTTTAAGCATCTTGCTATGAGGTTTCTTACCTGCCCATGTTAAAAGTGTTCATTGACATTCACAAGTCTCTGTGATATTCTGGTCCCTAGATATGGCTCAGATCCCTCTTTCAGTCTAAATGTTGTATTGTCCACAGGTGAAAATCTGACACCTCATTGAGCATCATAATTTGGGGTATTATTCATATTTTCAGCAACAACAACAAAAAAATAATAATAATAATACAAAGACGAATGTTTGGTGCAAAAAAAAACATTTTCATTTGAATGAGTGATAATGCAACTGTTTACTAACACGAAAATTTTTTCATAGTATCAATGCGACAGATTTTTTATAGCTCACGCTATGAAAACAACTGTCCAACCAATAAGAGAGCTGTGGCTGTTACATAAAACTACGACTCTGTGATGTTCTTAAAGAGACTCTATTGCTAAGCGAATTGAGTACCATCATAGTACTCCTGTATTCTGTGTTGTCTGATAAACACTATAGCGAATACAAAAAATGTGAACAGCTGAAAACATTGTTTGACTTTCTTTCTTCTGTGTGACAAAAAGGTGTCAGAAATGAAAAGTTACGCAAAACTGCTTTGTGTACATTAAAGCCCAAAGTATACTTCAATTTTTACGCATACACGAGGAACAGCGTACAGTGCGTTTGACGCAAATTATGTCATCAGAATAGCTCGTGCATACTGTACACGCACCACCCAGGTCGCACATACACATTGAATTTGTTTTGCAGTAATCAGTTGTTCCACAAGGTGGCAACACTGGCTCGGGCCGTTGTTTGACAGTAAAAAACGAAACTAAAGAGACGAAACAACAACAACAAAATAGCGGAGACAGCAACAGCAACAGACGGCTGCATTGACAAGCGTTTGTGAGCGAGAGGGTATGAGATAGCCCAGCTTTGGTTTAAAAGAGTTCATAAATATTTGTTATTGGTAATAAATGATGGGGAAAATAGAGCAGACACTGGACATGAAGAAAGTTTTCAAGAGTGTTGACCACTCGTATTCGCGCACAACGTCAAATAGAGTATACTTTGAAAGGCTACGTGTTCGACTGTAAAAACGAAGTATACTTTGGGCTCAACTAGAGTGTTTCTGCATTTCCATAAGCACCACCTACTGTCAGAGAGTGAATTTGCATTTTCATTCAGCCATTTGGCAGACAAAAAAAAAACAAAAAACAGACCAAATTTAATGCAGAATATTATTTTGAGCTTAATAGTCAAGTATGAGCAAAAATAAACTTGTTATTATACTTTTCAGTGGTGCTCGATACATCAAGCATCACTAATTGTTTGAACTAGCAAGCACCAATTTGATATATACTGTATATATATATATATATATATATATATATGGCCTGTTCTGGGGTGTGGCGGACAGGGTCCGGATGTATGAGACCTCCACAAAAGGGCACTGATATGTCTGTTCAATGAGGCATGGAGCAGAGGCGCTGGGAAACAGCTCTATGGCCACTCTCTGAAACTGGAGACCGCCAGGAGATCCTTCAGAGAGACGAGACATGATACTACTTTCTTTCAATCCTGATACAAGCCAGCCAACAATGCAAAGGATGCTGGCTGTTCCTCTCACCTGTGTTTCTTCCTGCCAGGACTGGGAACAAAATGGTGGCAGATGTTGCTTCACAAAAAGAGTCTGAATTGAAGGTGGGAGGTTAAAGATTACTGAAACTAATCCCTAAAACCAATTACTAGTTTCAATGGCATGTACCTGTCTAACACCTTTCAAGCACATTTAAAGGAATAGTGATTTTTTTTTTTAATTGCCTTGATGACGCTCCAAACCAGTATCAACATACACGTTTAAAACAACATGAGTGTGTTTAAATAATCACATCATTTCATTTCTGGGTGAGCTTTTACTTAAAAGTGTCTCTCGCCTGCATCTCATACATGCAAGTGGGTGACGGAAGTTTTGCCAAAGCTCTTGCCAAATACCTTCCCAGTGTCTACAACCTACTTTCTGTGACAGGAGGATGCCAGCACCACAGAATGTAGGTTACTAAAAATTATCTCTTATTACTCCCCATTAAATCGAAAGCCTGTCTGCAAACAGACTAAATTAAGTCAGGCAGACAGGAAGCTGCTGTTCCCAAAGTTTGCTGTAAACAAAATGAGATTACCAGGCAACTTCTGAATTTGATTTACTTAGGCTTAATATAAACAGGTTGTCAAACCACAGGTCTGTAAAACTGAGAAAACCTGCATAAGTAAGAGAGGAATTAATCTGCGGGTTAGTATTCAGCTTCGAGAGGAATTTGTCGGGGGAACTGACAACTGCAGTCGTGTGAGATGTATTTATTAATAAACTGCATATTGTTGTGGTATGCTGATTGTGGATTATAAAATAAGAAATTTACCAAAATTCCCCAGCTTAAAAAAAAAAAAAATCATTTAAACATGAGGCGTTAAATAAATAAATAAGAGCGCTGTAGTCATAATTGTCTTGAAAGAGAATCTTGCAGCTCATTACGCACATATATTTTGACATGTTTGCATAATCCAAAACCTAATCCGAACGCTGCGCCGTCTCCTCCATAACGACTAAGATAACAAGCGGAAGACAGCATTACTTGTGAGAATAAATGCTGATAAAGTTTTAGCAGCTGTATTATTTGATAAATAGGATTTCCGAGTCTGTGGTTTAAGGCACTTTTCATCATACGTTTTGTTTTTTTTCTTTTAACATTGCTATGCTATTATATCTGAGCTACAATGAGTGAAAGACACAGCTTTTCACTGGAACCGCAGGGGGGAACTTTACAGTGTTAGGAAAGACATGCTAATTACATGTCAATAATTCAATGCTTAATTTTAATGGCCAGGAGAGGTTCATTTACTCGACGCTGCCGAGTGAGTGATTATCTGGGGTGGGAGATAAAGGGACTGCGCAGAGAGAGCGGAAAGGGAAGATAAGGTAGAGTATTCTGGTGATTTCTCTTCCTCCTCCCTCACTCTTCCGAGGTGGTAAAAGGTCTCACAAACTACTGAGTCGACAGATATGACTGCAATAGCCTTGGCACTGTGGACTGGGGTGAAAATACACACACACACACACACATATGTTTATCTAGCATCTAAATGAGGACATACCAAAGACACCTATTGTCTTTATAAACCAGTTACACTGTCTATAAAACTCTATAACCCAACCCCTAAGAGAAAACTTAAGTTAAACAGATATTTAATTTTGTTATTTTCTTATTATCTTTTATATTCAAATGTCAACAAATTAAATGAAAGAAAATTTAAAAAAAGAATATTAAAGACAATGGATATAAAAAATAAAATAAAATAATTAAATTAATAAAATTAAAACTTATGAAACTTATGGTGTCATTTTTAAAAAATAAAATAACATCATAAGCTAATCAATAATTATTATTACAATAAAGTTTGATTTTCTCCTGACTTGTCAGTTTAGGAAGGAGTTTCCATTTTTTTGTCAAAGCATTATTTCTGAAATGCGTGAAAAAGAAAAAGCAGGAAGTTTTGCTTAAGTAGGGAGGTGAAAAGCTCTGGAGAGGGCTTGGATTCTCCCCTGCCTGAGTTGTCCTAAATGAAGGCACGTCTGCATGCATTCCTTCTGTCCCTGACAATGGGCCGACATCCTCTGTGCCTAATGGCTGCTGAGCTCTTGCCTTTGTCCCTTGATTAACTGCTCTATTCAGGGCTCAGCCTGCTAATTGCATATCCTGTATAGCTCCCCTGCATTACTGTAAGAATTAATGAGACACAATTACTGCACCCAGCAAATCTCTGGCCAGTCAATCCCAAAGTGCCCCCCTCGACCCAGCCTGAGCGCACTAGAGACTATAGAGCTGTGCCTCATCGTACCAAAAAACAGCACTCGGCAGGGTTGTTTTGTAAAATAAATGTATTTATTTCAAGCTAGTTCATAATTAGGCCCTAGAGTGAGTGATAGACTGAGAGAGAGAGTGAGGAAAGTGAGGCAGGAGAGAATATATGGAATAGTATTCTACAGTAAAAGAAAAAGAAAAACTTTTCTGATGAAACAGGAAACGAGAATGGGGCCAAAGAGTACCACAGTACATAATTTTGACCCATACAATGTTTTTTTGGCTATTGCTACAAATATATCCAAGCGACTTAAGACTGATTTTGTGCTCCAGGGTCACATATATATAGATCAAGCACCGTTTACAAGCCAAAACAGTTCTAAACAAACATGTTGCACTAGAGATGGACTTTTTCAAGCATTATTATGGATTATTGACTGGTATTCCAGCTAGAAGCTTAAAGCGTGGATTACTTGTGGATTATTGCGCTGTTTTTATCAGCCGTTTCTGACGGCACCCATTCACTGCAGAGGATCCATTGGTGAGCAAGAGATGTAAAGCTAAATGCCTCCAAAACTGTTCCGATGAACAAACAAACTCATCTACATCTTGGATGGCCTGGAGGTAAGTACATTTTCAGCAAATTTTCATTTTTGACTGAACTATTCCTTTAAAAGTTACAAGATAAGAATGTTTTATCAGCCATGCCCATCTAACTCACAGCAATGCTGGAAGATTAAATATATAGTCAAGAACAATATGTCTCATCTTCAATGAACACGGAAATACCTTCACTGTCTGCTCAGCATCACTTTAAACTCCTAGTTTATATATACAAAACACTTCCTTAACCGTAGTCAACATGATAACATGTCACTCATAAGAACTGCAACAAAACAGCAGCGTGAACTTTATCAGTCTGACCCTCATTAAATGGCCAAGCTTGGCTAGCATCACAGCACGTGACCGTTCCCCGCTTCACTGATGTTTGATGAGAGATATTTTCCTGCAGGCGTTGCGGGTGTTACTAGCTGCCAGCTGGAGCGACAGCAGGGCAGTATTCCACCTGTGTTCACCTGTATAGGAGTCAAAAACTCATTTCTCAATGTAAGTTTGTTCCTCAGGAACCATATGACTCACCGGCTCACACTGAAAAGCTAATCTGTTTCTTTTGTGTAACTGGATATGTACAAAGTAATCTGGGGTTTCTTTGACTACAGCCTGAGCACAAAACAAACTACCACACACAAATCCCAGCTCATCTATGCATTTCAAAATGCTCACCGCAGTTTGTGTCGCTAATGCTAACTCTGTAAACAACAAGTTTAGGGTGCAGAATGATGTCGTTGAGGCCGAATTTGGTGTGTGTGTGTGTGTGTGTTTTCTGAAAAGACTGCAATGCTACTTGGTGAAATTGTGTGAAATTGTAGGGTGTTGTGAATGAGAAGTGAATTAGCGTTAGCTTCGTAGACACAGAAGAGGATTATTGCTGCTGCGTATGGCATATTTTCAATACTGTTAGCAATTTCTGAAATGTCTATTCGGATTTGGAGTGTTTACGCACCTGTCAATCACCTCCGTCACCCTTTTTCCACAGCCGAAAAAAGCCCCTCTGCTCTATTCATCTTTGTGCTCAGTGCTGCTAACAATGCAAACTCTTGTACATTAGCCTCTTCGGCCTTCTTATCAGAGCAGGAGAGCGTCTCGCTCTGTACCTGAATGCTCTTTGTTTTTCTGTGACCCCCTCTAGTGCAGGTCACTGCCTGCAGCCATTCCAAACTGGATTAGGCCATCATCAGGTTTCAGGCTCTCACACATAGAGTGGGTCAGGGGCCCCCGGGTGGATCCGCCGTGTTTGGCGTCAATCAAGTTTCTATTGCTACGCTGACGGCTCGCGGGCCTGCGGTTTTGCACCTGAGTGCAGCAAGTGTACATTGTATTGTGATTGGAACACTTTTCGTTTCGGATCACACTGTTTCTTGTCTGAGTGGAAGTGTGGAGTAAATCTCATTAAAGCCAAAGTGAAATGGAATACTGAATCCTGTGCAGTATACACTGTTTACTGCATACTATTCCTTAAAACAGTAAGTGAAACAGAAGGCATTATCCCATAATAAACGTTTGAAACCGCAAGTATTTAAATACATTTAAAAGAATAGTTCACCCAAAAACTAAAATTTGCTGAACGTGTACTCACCCTCAGGTCATCCAAGATGTAGATGAGTTTGTTTCTTCATCAGAACAGATGGATGCTCTGCAGTGAATGGGTGCCGTCAGAACCAGAGTCCAAAAAGCTGAAAAAAATATCACAATAATCCACATCTCTCCAGTCCATCAATTAACATCTTGTGAAGCACAAATAATAATAATAATAATAATAATAATAATAATAATAATAATAATAATAATAATTAAGACATTTTAAATTTAAAATTAACATTTTTTTAAATCCATAATCCATAATAACACTTCCTCCAGTGAAAGTCCATCTCCTGTTGTCCTCTCACAGCAACGATTTGAAGTGAAAATATCTTAATGATGGATTTGTTTATTACAGAAATAATGAAGAAACAAACTCATACATCTTGGTTGGCCTGAGGGGTTTTAGCTAATTAATGAATTCATTCATTCATTCATTCATTCGTTATATTTATTTATTTATTTGAGTGAACTGTTCCTTTAAATAAAAGAAAGGCTGGGAAAGGAGTGGAAGCTCCAGGGTTTTTTTTTTTTTTTTAAGTTTAATTAATCCCAGGAGTGGTTTGTACATGTTTGTTCGTGGGTATAAATTGCGTTAGACATGACAACATAAATATCATTATTATGGCTAAATATGATAAAAGACATGTCTAATATAATTACTTGTGTTTATAGTAGAAATAATTACCTTATATTAAATATCGCAACAGGCATTTATCACTCAATTTAGGCTTTCAAATACAACTATTCATTTCAATACATTAAATAATAATAATTTATATTTATATAAATGCACATTGATTTATATATAAACATGTATATTACCTGAACATATGATAATTTATATTCTATTCATTCACAGAAGAATATCATGACATCAAACCTTAAACTCCTCTAATATGCACAGCTCAAGTTTCGTCTGTGTTTGATGACAATGCAGGGTGTTCAGAATAAATGGTCACAAGTGAATTTCAACAGTTACCCTGTGCTCAGTCAATGAATACTGTCGAGGGGCTCTAGCAAGCCAACAATAACGGCAGACAACTGCATAGGAAACAAAACAAAAAAGTCTAAATAAAATAAAAAATAAAGTAATAATAATAATAATAATAGTGTTAATTTAGACCACACCAAGCAATTGTTTAGGTCACCTGACAATTTTTTTTTCCCAAATCCCAAATCTTCAGACTAGTCACTTTTTTGTGGTATTCAAATTTAGCATGGGCTTAGTACCAAACCTGACTGCATACTGCCACTTTTCCAGTGGTTAACTGAAGTGGTTATAAAACTGAATTCATTATTACCTATTTGCATTATTGATTTGAGGTTGAGACATTTTACCCTTCTCTTTCATTACTTATTGTAAAAATACAAAAAAAACCAAAAAAACATGACTTTCCTGTTCCATGGTCAGGATTGAGGTTTATGTCTGCCATACTGCCCTGTGTTGATCATGGCAAAGCATGCATATATATGATTTAATCATAGGTGTAGCACATAAATGGAAAGGGAGGGTTGTGTAACTAGTGTACTTTTTATTTGTTCTGGACATATATATGGAGATCTGATCAGATTGAGAAGATAAATATGTATTTTAAGGGTGTATTAGTGCTACCGACAGTCTGGAACTGGGTTCGGACAGAAAAAAAACCCACTCTGTTTTAGCTACAAAGTGTATATATTGTGGTATATGTAACACTTTGCTGTTATAGGCTTGGAATTCTGTATTAAATATCTTTCATGAGGCAAAATAGTCAGTTTGAGAGTTTAATTTGATTTTTTTTCCCTCAGCGCAACCGCAGCCACAGTTAATGCTACCAGGACATAATCATTGCTTCAAACAGACAATCTTGCCCTTAGTTCAAGTCAATAAATACACAAAGATATGACGTGTGACTGCTGAGGCCACATCGTATCTCGAAAGATAAGATCTATTGTCTTAAATGAGTCACTTTCTCTCCTCTCGTTTGATGAAATCACACCATATTAAAACACTCAAAGGAAGCCACTGTCATTTGCTAACCTAATTTAGCCAACAGCACACAAAACATAAACACCTCCTGTCGTTATGCAAATTGAAATGGCCTAATTATCATCTGACAAATTACAATAGGGTGAAACTGAAGCAGTCTGCTTTTATCTAGTATGTTCTTGTCTCTCTGTGTGTGTTTTGTACTTTCTCAGTGCAGAGTGGAGTGTTTCATTAATCTTGCGTGATCCTGCTGATACTGAAATGTAGCATTTATTAAAAAGTGCAAAAATCAAGGTGTCCCTAGGCTTTATTAGCTCCCTGTGGTGCATCACTGGGTCAAATTCAGGGCCATACACATTATAGATATGGTGGTGGAGAAACAAGCCTCTAATATTCACAATGGAGTTTTGACTTCTTAAAGGAATATTACGACATTGTTCGCTCTTCCTTATGTCATTCAAAGGTAAAATTTGACCTTTGGTACTCTCAATCTTAAAGGGGTCATATGATGTTGCTAAAAATAACATTATTTTGTGTATTTGGTGTAATGACCCCTTTAAATGTCTGGGTACCTCCATGGTCAAATTATATCATACACATACGTACATAAAAAGCAAAAGTGCCAACTCTCATGCAAATGTCATGCTAAAGTACTAATTAAACTTAGTTATAGAGTGCTTATTGTACAGTAAGTGCACTGTTTCTCAAGAAAGGGATTGTCCTTCTAGCATTACATCTTAAAGGGTTAGTTCACCCAAAAATAAAATTCTGTCATTAATTACTCACCCTCGTGTTTTTCAAAACCCGTAAGACCTTCGTTCATCTTCGGAACACAATCTCTTAAAAATAAAAGTTCTTTGTTGGCATCTTTGGAATCTTTAGGTTCTTTATAGTAGAAAAAGGTTCTTTAGATTATTGAAGATGACAGTCAAGAAAAATTGTTTATTTAAGAACTGTCAACTGAAATGTTGTTTAAGGAACCCACAATGGTTCTTCTATGGCAAAACCCCCTTTGGGAATCTTTATTTTTAGGAATGAACAGATCATCGAGTTCAAGACTCGATCGATTGCCACTCTTGGGTTGAATGAGTTACGCAATCCTCACTACATGGATTCCTCATTTGTTCTGGTTGACGTGTTAAGGAACCCAAAATGGTTCTTCTATGGCAAAACCCCCTTTGGGAATCTTTATTTTTAGGAATGAACAGATCATCGAGTTCAAGACTCGATCGATTGCCACTCTTGGGTTGAATGAGTTACGCAATCCTCACTACATGGATTCCTCATTTGTTCTGGTTGACGTGCTTAATGAGTTTGTAAATGTAAAGCAGTCTGTTTCGTTTCAAAATTGGTTTTGAACCAATCAGCCATAGCTTGGTAATGCATGACTGTCACGCTTACTGAACCTGAAGGTGAACGTTTCTTGTTCCCACTGTTCAAAGGTCGAGAAATACACCTGAAGTTGTAAACTTTCTCCACCCTGGCAACTTTTATTCCTCCTTTACTTCCTCCTTTCACACCTTTACTCAGTAACCCTCGCTCACCCAGCAATAACACCGAGTAAATCTATAACGTTTCGTCTCAGAACCCGAACTGTAAGATGCAACTACCGGCAATTAGCAAAAGATGAGAGCGAGACAGTCATATCAACAATACTGGAATGGGTCTTTGCGCTAGTCATTTTCCAGGGCATGCATTATTCAAAAGATGCCAGATCCATCAACAAGCTTCCACTTGAGACCATGTGGGCGTAGAAAACCAAACAGAAATCCAGAGGTGGCTTCATCTCCTGGGTGAAACGTTACATGATCGTAGGCGATTGCGGGTCTCCTAAGGATGGGTCTATCTGAACCCCCCTGCCTCCGTGTCGCCGGGAACGTTACTTTACTTCCATCACCCCGGCACCTCAACCCTCGGAAGATATCCCCATGCAGACTTCAAACACTGCCTGCATACTCGCATCAGTTCCCTCTTATCCAGCCTGTCAAGTGCACTCAACGTTAAGGGTAAATTAATAAATAAGCCCCCTGTTTACCCACTCACTCTTTTAACGTGTAAATAAACATGTCTTAATCTTCTTGCTAATGAGCATTAGAGGGGGCCCGGGGTGGATTTGCTGGAGGTTCTTCCCCACGGAGCAGGAAAGGTTTGACAGAATGAAGCAAGAAAACTAATACGCCTGCATGTGCTACGCTCTGCTTCAAGCCTTCCGGATGCTTCTTGTGCTGCTGCTTCAACTTCTGTGTGAGGTGTTTCCTCCTTACCTTCTTGCTCTTCTCTCTCTTTCTTTCAGTCCATCCCTCCATGTGTCTCTCGCCCACCGTTCAGCTGTCCTGAAATGAAGACAGACAGAAAGAGTAAGTTGAGAGCAGGGTTGGGTCATTTATGCAGGATGGTCAACTAGTCATCCAACCATCTATTTAATAGTGACTTTGACTAGCGGGTTTCTCATCTAGGCTGTTCAGGCTATCAGATAATATTCACTAATAACTATTTAGACATTTTTTTACCACATTAACATTCAGATGTAATTCCATTCTGGAGTCAAAAACATACTTGGCAAGACCTAACAATTTCCAATGGATGGAATAGAGTCCCACCTAACAGTCTCACGAAAAATTGTGTTTTACTCAGAAATGCATTACACTTTGAAAGGTAAATGGGCTGTGAATGTCTGATACACATCGAGTCCTCACTTCTATATAAAAAAATAAATAAAAAAAGCAGAATGAAAAACAAATCTTTGGTTAATAGACTGTCACTTGGAAAATTTAAAACTGAATGTAACGCTCTGCTATGACACGTTTTATCTAAATGTTCTGTGAATAGAAGGTATATTTAATTAAATATTCATTGTCAGTCATAATAATCAACCAACACATTGAAAATAAATAAATTGTTTATTTAAAAGAAGCATTACTAGGTCATACTATATTATATTATATTATATTATATTATATTATATTACATAAAAAACAAACAAACAAACAAACAAATAAATACATATATAAAATAAACTCTTCATCTTTCAACAGGTTCTCATTTCATTTTACCTGATGTGTTAATCAAGGCTACATAAGCTATGGGTGGTTTGGCATTATATATACTGTATATATGTACATAATAGTTTAAATACTTACATTGTTTTTTTATTATATATATTAACATCAGAAACTGGGTATTGCTGTAATTAACTGTATATGATTAATAATCACTGCAATACACACAATACGAATTAACATATTATGTCTAATTATTGTGTGTAATGCATATTATGTGTAATGCAATTGTTCAATTGCAACAAGAAGTTAAAAAACATTCCTAACCTTATGTCAAAACACTGTCAATGGTCACTCCACGCGGCGTGGTTTTTACTGATGCACGCTCTATGGTATGTAATAACCTGCTGATTTGAGGTACACAGACACAGCGAGCGGATCTATGAGAAGGATGTCGTGTCTTGTGTGCTCTCAGCGGTGGATTGATTAGCAGGGCTGGCCCTGTTTGTCAAGGTAATGAGGTGAAGGTGAGGGGACACCCAGGGAGCACGCTCCACCACCTCAGGGGGCCCAAGAGGAGCTCAGCCCCACCTGTAACTGATTAGCTGCCAAGCCCAAGGAAAACACGTGCTGATGAGGATGGGGGGGCTGGGCCGGCCTGCCCTCCCCCACCAACATCACTCTATGGAGAAATGTGGGGGCAAGTCAAAGAACAAACATAGAAAAACAATTCTTAAACACATCCTTAAAACAAGGCTGTTAATTGACTTAGCGGCAGTTGGAGAGCATGCTAGATCTGTGCTGAAAGCTAGTGAGCGGCCTTAAAATATCCTGTTAACTTGATGTGAAAAACTGTCAGATGTGGTTGCCAGAAATTCACTGTAATAAAATAATGTGACGGTGTTTTCAGGTATTATGCGATTGGTGCCGTTTATTTTACAACTTATTACCATTTATTTCATCAAGTAATGTTAATTAACAACCTAAGCTTCTAAGATCTACTTTCAAATAACCACTATAATAATACAAGTGGTAAAACAGAAAGCAAAAAAGCTCTTTTCTGATCATTTGGAATGAGGATAAAAAGACAAAAAAACAAGCAAAAAAAAAAACATGCAAATAAGTTCAAACATCATTTCAATATCTACCATTTCCTGAATTTTATGAAATTCAAGATGGCCGCCCCTGATGACGTCATAATATGCAAATTAGATGCGTATATTTACACCCCACATAAACTTTCGGTCATGCCCAACATTTACAGTAGATCTCTATCTTTAAGCCCTTTCAAGCCACAAGCTTTTGAAATCTTGATGTCAAAATCCAGCATTTTTTCCAAAAAAAACCTGGCGCCTAAAGGGTTAAATGGCCCATCCATTAAACACAACCAGTGCTTCTACATAAATGGTGCTTCATACACACAAAAACAAAACACCATTAGTCTAACACACGACACAAAAATAATGCAATAAACATTAACTAAATTAGGCTACAGCAACACAAAACACCCTGAAACACCATAATGTACAGTATATTACTGATAACAAAAGGGACTTCTTCCTTTTACTGTTTTTCACTGTAAATGATTTGATAATTTATAGTTTTTAATTGCAAAAAGCATACATTTGACAGTATTTTACAGTGAAATTACATATAATGTGATGTTAAAGCACTTACATTTTTTCATTGCAAATTTCAGTATTTTTCTATAAATATTTCAAACATTTTTTTACAGTGTATCTTTTGCCTTAGACAGCTAACTTGTGCACTCTTTATGCAACATAAACAGCCGATTCAACTCGCTGCCACTTACATTTTTTCATTGCAAATTTCAGTATTTTTCTATAAATATTTCAACCATTTTTTACAGTGTATCTTTTGCCTTAGACAGCTAACTTGTGCACTCTTTATGCAACATAAACAGCCGATTCAACTCGCTGACAGTTGATTTCAGAGCTTTGTGTTAGCATGTTGCTAAGCTAACTGTGAGATATTCTAATAAACATTAAAAAAATAGCACGATGTACACAAATATTGCGCAAAAATGCGTAAAATAGTTTCTAAAGTGCATTTATTATCTACAAAGGTATCGGCTTGTGTGACTTTTTCTTTCTTTTTTTTTTTCACTGAACTTGCAGTGCATTCTGGGATGCATGTTTTGGAATACAAGAAAGCATCAGTTCTTTAGTGAATGGCCTCTGTGTACACAGCATTTGGTTTAATGTTGCTAAGCAGGCAGCTCACTCCATTTTGGAACAGAGCTGTTTTCCAGTTGAGACTCAGGATTTGGTAGAGGAGAAAACGCATGTTCTCTCTCACACACTGACAGACAGCTACAGACAGCTTAATTGTCTCAATAGTGTCTCCTCATGACCTCGGGTAAATCAGGTATAAGACAGCTAGCCCTGAAGAAGAATTTTCACATGCTCTCTGTCACTCAATAACTGCAGCATGAGCCATAAATCTGAGTTTAGCGGCAGTTCACAGTGAATCATTACCTGTCCACTGAGCGGCCCGCATTAATGGCTGACTCTCTCTCTCATATCTTACACCTTCCCGCTCAGATTCCAGATAGATGTTTTCTCTGGGCTAGAGTGTGCTAAAGTGTGTGGTACTAGGCAAATACACATTCTGCTCTATTAGTCTGGCTGAAAGTCTTAATGAAACGTAAACATCCCTGATAAGATTCCTGCAGATGCAATCACACTGTGTACCCAATCAATACATACTATGCTAATGGACTGCACACACAGACAGTGTTTCATTAACATGCTCAATGTGATTCGGATTCCTATATCGAGAGGTGATTACTGGAAACAAGATTACTTAAGCTGTTATTGTTAAGTGTCAATTGGAAAACTAATAATTACACCTTGACGGAATGTTGCAGGTTTACAACAAATTAAGCTGTATCCACATCATTTGTGGCATAATTCATTACTACAGAAAATAATCAGAACTTGTCCCTTACTTAAAAAAGTAGAGATATTGCATTTACAGTAAGGTAGGGTACCTTACTGTAAATGCAATATCTCTACTTTCAAAGTTTGGAATAATTAAAATGTTTTAATGTTTAAAAAAAAAAGGCTCAGCAAGGCTGCATTTATTTGATTAAAAAATACAGAAAAACTGTAATATTGTGAAATATTGTTACAATAAAAATAAAAAAAATAAAAACTATTTTCTATTTGAATATATTTTCAGCTGTAATTCATTCCTTTGATGCAAAGCTGAATTTTCAGCATCATTACTCCAGTCTTCAGTGTCACATGATCCAGAAATTATTCTAATATGCTGATTGGCTGCTCAAGAAACTTTTTAAAAATGTATTCAAACAGATTAAACTGTACCAATATTTAACATAAAATTTGTTAAAATTGCTAAAAAGAGAAAGTAGTAGTAGTAATAATAAATAAATAAATAAATAATATTTAGAGCAATTTATCATTATATTGCTAACATATTTAAATAATATCTATCTATCTATCTATCTATCTATCTAT